>NC_134396.1:79094655-79308405 GCF_035582795.1 Mycteria americana
AATATTTCATGGGTGTGAGCTCATCCTCCAGTGTGTCACAGGTGCTACTGCTCAGCAAACACGGCTCCAGCCATGAAAATAAAGTGTTTACTCTTCCAGCTGGATCAGGCCGATGATTATTCCAATCATTGACATTATCTCTGCAAACAAGGAATTATGCCTCAGACTGGCAGTTCAGGGTTTTCAAGGTAACGGAAGTTGCTTTTGTCTGAGATCATCCCTGTGTTACCGACCCCGTGTCAAGGGAATTGAATGACTGATGTACCCCCGCATCTCTTGTTCTGATTAATACGCTTATCCTCCCGGCTCTGCAGCCGGTATCAGCCCAGGGTCCCACCTCACACAGCCCAGCATTGCAGCAGATGCTGCTTAGTGCAGGGTACCAATTTTGGCAGCCACGACAAAGCCAGGAAAGGAGGGAGCCGTAAAGCCTGGGCAGTCCCATGCTCTGGACAAGATCAAGAGGTCTCCCTGTTGTTTCTGCTTCTTCACGCTGTAACTAGTCCGTGTATAAGCATGGTAAGTACAGCTACAGCTGTGACTGCACAAACAGGTTTGTAAGGCCACCTGTAAATGAACTGAATAAAGAGGAAAGCCCCTAGAAAGCATTTAGATATGCTTATCCTTTTGCCAGTTGAACCTCTGGTCTCGTGACAAACTTCCTGGATAGTCTGCATAGTATATAGCCTCCGTGTAAAAAGGAACAGCAAAGGTGATAATCAGATGCTGAAGCAGGATGATACCTGGAAACATGGGTAATTTTTGTCATCTGACTCAAGACATTGTTGTTATTTGCCTGCTCAAGAGCCATTTTCTTTTAAAAGACATGGTGCCAGGGTACTTTTGCAAAGTTCTTCTGTTCCACTGAAATGTCATAGATGGGCTAGAAAAGACAAATTAACTTCAGATATTCGTGTTTTGGCTTAAAACCAGACAATCTGACAGCCCATGCTCTCACTCATTGGTGCAAGGAGGCTGACTTGGGCTTTGGTGCAAGAGACCCCCAAAGGTAATCAACGCCCAGCGCCTTCTCTTGTCTTCATAGGTGGCTCCCACAAATCCTGGTGAAGCTGTGCTGCCTGCACACCAAGCGGCCTGTGCACAGCTGCCGCACGCATAGCTTTCACAGTGAATGGCCAGTGTGCACTTCACGAATAGTCACACTAATAGAGGTGCTCCTGACATTGGTTACTAAGCTCTAACAAATAATTATCTATGTTTATGGGTATCAGGTTCTCAGTTAGTGCCTTCAGATGAGCCCTTTGCTACTCAGATGTTTCCCCTACACTCCTCTGTTTGTTCCCTGCCTTGCAGAGCCTGCGCTGCCGGTGGAGGCATGGGAGCTCTTAGCTTGCCCACAGACACTGTACTTGCAGCAACGGCCAAGGGTACTGCCATGCATGTGCTCACATTGAATTAACCAGTTCTCATTTATGCACTAACTTGGTAAGGCCTCTTCTGTAGTGTAACATGTTATTGACTCCGCTGGCAGTTATTTTCACGTGAAGAAACCCTGTTTGGACAAGAAATGCATTGGCTTCAACTCTTAATATGTTTTCATGCATTTAGACAGCAAGTTTCCATCCGGTCCCAGCAAAAAGTACTATGTGTCTTAAAAGCCTGCCCTATGAGGAATGCTGACAAATTCAGCTCTCTATAATTTTTCTTTTGCTGAATTATTTATTTCCACTTATTTCTCAGGAAAAAAAAAGGAGATGTGCTCTCCCCACCACCTACAGAGTCCCTTCAAACAGAGCTCCTCCTCCTCTTTTCTTCTGCTGAAGCTGCCGCAGAACAAAGTCACAGAGCCATCCACCCACCTGCCAGACATCTCCCGACAGCATCCACCTGCCCTGCGAGAGGGTAACGGTGGTTATACCTCTTCCAGGTGTAACCCAGCCTTTGTGCAATAAGCCCAGTGCATCCTGTTACGGAGCTGGGTCCTGCCATGGCACTGCGTAGGGCTAGGAGAGAAAAGGAGGCCTGAAAATACATATATAAATTCTTAAAATAGAAACTAAAAAATGTATATAAATTCTTATGGTTTAACTAATTGCTTCTGTTCTGGAATAATTTCTTCCTTTTCCTGTCTTGTTTTCCCTTATCTTATATAAATTATGCCTGCTCCCAATCCCCATAAAGCACGTGACAAAGCTTTCACAGACTTTGATCGACTTGGAAATGGAGCAATTTTAACACAGGAGCACTAATTAACAGATTATTCAAATGAGGCAGGAATCCTTCCACCGCAGTTGGGAGCACAGTGACGCTCCTGGGTGCAGCCGGGAGCTGAATTTGCAGCCCCTTCCCCAGGCTGGGAGAGAAGGGTCGGGGATGCAGCCGGAGAGCCGGTGTACAGCTCCTTGGCCACTGCTCGTCCCGCTCCGGAGAGAGTCCAGGGAGGAAAGACGGCTCCAACAGCTTGTCTGTGCTGCTGAGGCACAAATCAGGAAAATTAGTGAATGTAAAACAATTCAGTCCCTTCTGGACAGGTTCTCCAAAATGCTGTGGTGGTATTCACAAACAGAGCGTACAGAGAATAAACCATCTCATGTGCAAGAGGAACCTTCCCAACCTAATTTTCTATAGACATTTTTATAAAACACTAAAAACTGTCTTTCAGTACCATGCCTCAGAGGCAACGTTGAGAAAACATCAGCAGAAATGCAGCAGTGGTTCCTCTTAGGTCCTCCTGAAGGCAATGGGATGAGCGTTAGGGATTTCACAGAGCCAGTTTTACTCAAGGTTTGCAAGCCTGCGGTAAGCACTGGGCATCCTTTTCATGGCACAAGTGCAATTTGGCTGTACTCTCTAAGATTTTGTAGCTCACTCTGAACTGTGCCTGGAAAGGGTAGGAAAGGACATGGATGTTTCTGAGATGTTTGCAGCTTGACAGAACAGAGAATAGGGTTGGACAAGCTGGCAGACATCTGACTGCTGCTTTGCAGAAGATCATGGGAGATCCGAGGAGATATAAATCAAACAGGCAGGGAAGGGATTATGAAATAGGATTACAGGGCAGAAACATCTTCTGCACAGAGAGGAACAAACCTCAAATGAAGCTGGGGTAAAAGGCACATTAACAGAAGAGCAGCAGAGGCAATAGGCAGTGCTGGAAGGCATATCTCAGTGGCCTGAAGGATGATGTTGAAATCCTGCCTCCACGAGTTCAGAAGCAAATCTTTCACTGGCCTCAGTCAGGCCAGGACTCCCTTTTCGAACCAGGCTTAGCTGGAAGAAAACCGGACTTGGTAAGTCATCCTCAGCATGGAGAAAATGAGTTTTGTTATATCTTTATCAGGGCTGGATGCAGCTATAGCCAGCGGGACTGCTCGGTGCTTATGCTCGCACCTACACAAAAGATGGCAGGACCACAACCCGCATAACTGCACACTGGGCTTCTCCAAGGCCCTCCAAGGTGCAAGAGGTCCCCACTGAAACTTGGTAGCACTGTGTCTGCTGATACCAGGATGAGCCTGGCCCTTAGAGTTTGACCACAACTAGGGCAGTCCCGACATTATCGAACATCCGTGCTGGCTGCTGAAATTGCCCTGATCCACCTGATTTATTTTCAGATGTTTGGCTGCCAGTATAACGGGAGGGAAGCAAATGCAGCAGTCTGTTATTAACAAAAAAGCTGTTTGCACATCATCCTGGCTGTATTCAAGGCTGCCGCAGTCCCTGTGAAACAGCCACGTCCTTTGACTTGCACAGAGCAGAGGAGTTCATCACATAACCTCCGGGACAGCCAGCCACTCTAATTAACAGCTCTCCCACGGCGGTTTAGGGAAAGGGCTGGGGAAGAAACCACTGTGGCAGGCTGACAGCTTGCAGAGAGGCAGCCAGTGCTCTGCTAACAAGCCATGAACATACCCACTGATTAAAAAAGACTGGTGAGTAGAACAGATTATTCTTGCTCCTACTTAGCAAAATGATTGTCTTTCCAAAGATACGACAGCAGGGAGGTAATAGCTTCAATCTTCCAGGATAGCATCTTCTATAAAAAACAATGAATGGTTTAAGGTGTATTTCCAACAACAGTCTGGAGCATTTGCGAAGATCCAGGGTAGGATAAAGAAAAATTTTTACAATTTGGTATCAGCCACTCAAAATAGTAATACATAATGGGAGATATCAAAAGTGGAGGAGAAGTTGGAAAAGAAGCATAGCATAATATCAGCTGGGATTGTTCAATAAAATATTTGGTGCTGAAAGAGATAAAGGTACTATTAACAGTGGGGAGCCCTGAGGAAAGGATTTCAGGATAAAATTTACTCTCCACTACTGTCCCAATAGCTGCAAAATGCAAATCACTTGCAGACCCAGTAGTGAAATTCCTTTACTCTCCAGTTGTGTTGCTTCTGTAAGATGCAAATGATCAATGAAGCCTCACCATAAAACCTGCAATGGTTAATAATGCAAAGCTGATACAGGCTGTGAATGCACAGCAGTTATTTATACAGTCAGTATGAATGCCACCATTATTTGGGAAAGCCTCTGCTTTTCAGGGGAAGGCATGATGAGAACTCATACCAGATTTCTCATGCTGATTAGAGCAAAAATCCCGCAAAAATTAAGTTTATGCAAGGGAAGGAGTTCCCACATATTGATGCCCTTTTCCTGTCAGAAAGAGCTCCGTATTTCTGCAAATGATAGAAATCAGGCAACATCATTCAGCTGTAGCTCCCGGACAGAGGCCAGACTCGTGTTGCTCTGAGAGATGGGCAGCTCTACTTCATCATCATGCAGCTGCAGCAGCTCGGGGTCTTTTTCTCAGCAAGGATGCATGGCCCCTTTCGGGGGGGCACTCACTGTCTATACTCAGGGTTAGGGGGGCTGCTGAATTTCCACACGTAACACCACCACCTTTGGTCACAGAAGCCATGCTCTATGACCTGCTATGTTTAAAGACACAGAGCGCTCATGTATGGCAAAAATGCCAGTTTAAGCCTCCTCTAAAAGATCAATATCTAGAGCAATGCTGGAAACCATCTGAATCTTGTCCAAGAAAAAAATCATTACTAAATGTATCTGTTCTCTGGGCTATTATTTTCCTAAAGGAAATTCTAGCTTGTGTTTTTAGCCTGATTTCCTAAAGAGCTTTGAATCATGTGAAACTCTGTTTTGAGGTTTTTTTCTAGTTGTACAAGAAGTACAACAGACGCAGTGACAGAAGGTCATGTAGACTGTCCATACTAGGAACAACTACTAGCTGTTTTCAGTTGTCATTCTACCTGGTATTAGTTGAAATGAAAACTTCTTTCAGAGTTCGCAATTTGTTAGGCACTAGAGAACCCTTGCTTAGTTTCTCTCCTAACTTTTTTTCATGTTCAAAAAGGCATTTTGGTATGTAAAAGGCTGAAGCCTCTCCAGATGCTTCTCATGGTACCTTCAACATATACATCCTTTAATATCTAACAAGGTGTGTCCTTCTGCTGAAACCTTATTGTAAGTCAGTAGGAAAGAATCAACTAGAAGGCACAAATTTGTAGAGAATAAGGCACCTTCCACTCCCAGGATCATAGAGCAACTTGTTTTATGGGATTTTACTTGGGATAATTTGTCTTAAATTTTAAAATTGCTTTTTCTGTTCCTTAAGAGAGCATATGCTCTTGCTAAAATGAACAGAGCCTGTGCTTTGGTCAGCATGTTGCCTTCTCACTTGCTTGTGGGACTTAGCTTGTTCCTGCCGAAGTGCTGACCCTGGGTGGTCAATGGGAGGAGGACGTTTGCCTGGCCCTGAACCACAATGAAAGAAGTCCATCTATTGTGGATTTGTAACCATCCTGACCAACGAGGAGATAACGGCCAATCCGATAAAAGCCCCTGTACTTCTCCTAGATTATCACAGAGTGTCACCCTTGCTCCATGTCTTTCTCTGCTAGGTTGCATTTGTAAGGAGCTAGAAAGGGCTATGAACCAGCTCTGCAGCAGAGTAGTTTTCATGTTGGAATCTGACCTTCCTTATCGCTGGCTGGCTCGCTCTCGTTCAGCCGTGCTCCTCTTCGGGAGAACACGCAAACACTGGAATAAGAGCTCAAAAGTCCTTACGTATGTAGACCTTGTCCTCAAAGCATCCAAATAGTTGCAATAAGAGCCTGTAGCATGTATTAAAGATTAGATATCATTATAGATTGCAAGAAAGGGACAAACATTGAAAACGTTGGCAGGTAACCAGGACCCAATATGGCTGCTGTGTGTCCGCTGGAGTCCAGGTGTGTCACTTGCAGTGACATTGGTGCTTCCAGCGTAACCACAAAATAACCAGAATGAAAGAATCAGTTTCATCACTGCGTGCAAATTGTTTCATGCAAATCACATGCAAATTTAGCTTTGATGCATCGACAAGCGGAATGAGGAGAAGTGTGATGATAGCCAGAGTTGCACTCACTCTGGAGGAACAGCCTCTGTGGTATGACGATGTGTTGGTATCACCTAGTATTGACAATGTATGTGGCTGTTCATCAGTCACTGCAGCTGTTTTCTCTTTTGTCCACCACGAAAAAAATGCCTGAGAAATGATCTCATTTGAATTACTTTGGACTATTCACAAAACAAGTGCCTTCTGAGGTTTCAGTTTAGGAGATAATTCTATTTTTATATTAAGGACCAATGTTGATTGGCATAGTGGTTGTACCCCCTGAGCTCAAATGCCTCTGAAGGAAAAGACTAGCTTTCATTTGATTTTTGAACACCAGTCTTTGAAATTGAATCAATATATTTGCACTGGAAATGTGGTTATGATTTCCTCCCTTTTGCTCTTGCAGAGTAGTGAGCAGATATATCTCTTAATGGTCAGTAAATAGAAGAAATGCCGCAAAAAGTCTAGGAGTGTAAAGGAAATTACTGATAAAATATGAAAAGGATCAAGCTCGCTGATGATTTACAAAAAGAAGTTATTCTATGCTAAGTAGAGACGAGACTTGATTTCCTGGCGTGATATAGTTACAAAATGTTTTCACACTGCTGCATGCCTCTGGTGACTACAGCCACAGCTAGTTCAGGTGGTAGTTCATTTGTCCACCTTCACGAGATAGAAACAGAGCCAAAGCAGAAGGCACAAGCCTCTTCTGCTTTATGTGGTAGCACTGATAATCTGTCCACAGACTCCTCTTCTTGGAATAATAGAACATCATCCTATGGATTGCTATCTGTTTTACAAGCGTCATCTCTTTTTCAGCCAGTCCAGTCTCCCCTTCCCCTCTCTACTGTCATAACGAACATGTGAATCTGGAGATTAGCCTTTTTTCAGGGATATCATATCAGCAGAAACAGAGCTTGGTATGAAACCCGGGGGTGGGTACTTAGGCACACAGAAATATCAGTACTGCAGACTATGAGCAATGCAGATCTGAGGCTCCAGCGCAGCCTTTTCGCTGGCTTTTGGAAAGGGTTGCTCTGCAGGCACGGCGTTGCTTCTTCCCACAAAGCCAGAACAGCTCCCCAGGGAGCGATGTGGAGACTTCTGGAAAATTTGTCTTGGGATCTGCAGCTCCTGATTACAGTGATGCTTTCGGGTAGCAGGAGATGAACTGCAGGAGGTGTGCAGCAGGGACGGAGCCATACCTCGCACCAGGCTGCTCCCACCCCGCCTTGGGTCAGGATGTCCCTGTGATTTCCACCCATCGCCTCAGGCCTCCTCGAGGGAGCTGCCCCCCGCTCCCCTCGCAGCCCTAAGAAGGTGCTGTCTGGATCAAGAGAGTGTGTGAATTTGCTTTTCTCTTATGTCCTCTGTTTCCTCAGGCCTTCAGGAGGAGGACTCCTCACGGCAACAACAGGAAAGGGTCTGGGCTGCCCATATGAATGAAGAAGAGAAACCTATTGGAAAACTGAAGTAACGGTTTTCATTTTAAAAATCTTCATTAAGAAATTTTCACTAAGGAAGGTCGCTGCCATAATGAGAAGGTGTCTTAAAGGACAACCTGACTAGTGCAGGGTGTAACAAATGTCTGTAATAACAAAGAACTGCAAAAAGCCTAGGAGCAAAATCCCAGCCTGCATGACTCCATCCCTTTAACGTCTTTAAGCTTGCTGCTGGAGCAGGATCAAATCCCTTTTTCACCCCAGAGTATACATCTTAAGGGGAGATTTTTTGAGATGGAGAGGATATACCGTGTGGCACAGGGCTGTTCGTTACAGCAGCAAGCCCAAATGTTGGTAACGGCCCTTCCAACAAGAATGGACCCGTAACGCGGAGTCTTGTCCAGCGTTTCTGATCCCACACCCCAGGTGCGGGTGTGGGAGCAGCCCACGAGGAGATGTTGTGGCCCACGAGGAGATGCTGTGGCCCACGAGGACATGCTGGGCCCATGAGGAGATGCTGTGGCCCACAAGGAGATGTTGTGGCCCACGAGGAGATGCTGTGGCCCATGAGGAGATGCTGTGGCCTATGAGGAGATGCTGCGGCCCATGAGGAGATGCTGTGGCCCACAAGGAGATGCTGCGGCCCATGAGGAGATGCTGTGGCCCACAAGGAGATGTTGTGGCCCATGAGGAGATGCTGGGCCCATGAGGAGATGTTGTGGCCCATGAGGAGATGCTGTGGCCCACAAGGAGATGTTGTGGCCCATGAGGAGATGCTGGGCCCATGAGGAGATGTTGTGGCCCATGAGGAGATGCTGTGGCCCACGAGGAGATGCTGTGGCCCACGAGGAGATGTTGTGGCCCACAAGACGATGCTGCGGCCCATGGGGGGATGCTCCAGCTCTCCATGGGTGGGAAGCTGCAGGCATCACCAGCTCCGGAGCCTGCCTGTGCCTGGCAGCAAGTTGCCATGGCTACAAGGTGAGCCACTTTGGGAGAAAAAAGGGAACTATGAACTCTGGCAGGGCTGCCAGTGGGCGGCCTGCCCTGCCTGCAAGCTGGAACCGCTGTGATACCTCGTGTGGGGCAGACAAGGGCAGGAGAAGCTCCGACCCCTTGAAAAGCCGTTGCTGGCTCCAGGGCTGCCAGCTTTTGCTGTTGAACACGAATTTCCACATGCAGAGGGAGCCCTAGGAAAAAATATTAATTCAAATCTGATTCATTCATTTTCCCATTCCTTCACATGCACTCCTTGGCCTTTCAAAGTTAGTTAAAAAGGGAGGAAGAAAAGTTATGCCAGCAAGGGGAGCCCACGCCGCCTTCCTCCCAGCTCACACCAGAATTTGGGCTACAAATAGGGGAAAACAGACCCCGTGTCACAAGGCAACAAACAGCCCACTCCTTCCCTATGCTGGGTGTCCAAGCCTTGTATGCTGCTAACTCTTCAGCAGTGCATATGTTTGCAACTGTTGTGGCTTTGGGGTTTTTTTTAGGTTTCATTTTTTAATATTTTGAGTGCCATGAGAAGTGCCATGGCATTCACACGGAGTTGTTCAGCACAGAACAGGCACATCCAGTGTGTGAGACAGGAGCATCACTTAACGTAACCATCGGTGCCAACGAATGGCAAATGAAAAATGACACTTTTCCTACTCCTAGCAAAGGTCAATAAAATCCCTCTCAGTTACCTGGACTGAAAACTGTGTTGTATTTTGCCATTGGGCCCCATGGGCTACCCTTCCTCTCTCTGCCTCCGCTCCTTCCCCAGGCACCCCAATCTCTCACATCGAGCCCTTTTTGCTACGGGGTTCAACAGGGGGAGACCCAACCACCCCATGAAGCAGCACGAATTGACCCAGGGCTCCTGGAAGGAAGTTCAACCACCTGACCAAGTGCAGCAACGGGAGACCACTACCACTCCACTGCAGGCAAGGGACAGAAAGTGGAGGAGTATGAAGATACCAAGATTACAGCAGTGGGGATTCAAAACTGTTTGATGGAAAGATTTCGAGACTAACATCCATCAATCAGCAATAAAAAAGAAGTAAAACTGCAGGAAATCTTTCAATCTGATGAAGGAAAATGCAATGGAAAGGCTATGATCCCATAGCAGCTTTTCAATCCTTTTTTATTTTTTCTCTCTTTTTTTCCTAACCAGGAGTTACTTGGACCCTGGCTCTCCTATAGCATCCACCTCCATTCAGGCTGGAAGCCAAGATGCTGGAAGCACACATGCACAGACATTTATTTTCTTGCTCCATTACTGGTCCTTTGTGAGTGAGGATGCGCCATCTTTAAATATTCTCTTCGTAAACCCTGAGATTCCCCTCTGAAAGCCCCCCTCTGAAAACCCCTCTCAAAGTCTTTCTTTAGCAGAGCCAGTGCCTCCCTGAATATTTCTTAAGGACTGAGATCGATTACTTCACATCACCCAGGAATAAACCTCAGCTTTGTCACTGTCTTATTCATATTTTATAGCATGAATTGCTAACAGGCTTATATTTGCATATTAGATTAATCAGATGCTGTCTTCCTGGTCTTGCCTGACAAACTTTATGATGTGTCAAATTAAAGTCTACACAGATTTGTTTCACGCTTGAGATTTTTTGTAATGTGTGTTTAATTTTCATTTCACTAGAAATTAATTAACGCTGAGTACAGAGCAGGCAGGTGACAGACACATTGCTGCGTGTGAAGGGAGGATGGCAAGTGATGCAAAACACGCATTTCTCACCCAGACCCGCTGTTTCTGTAGGTTGCAAGGCTCACACCAGCTGGGTGGATGCCAATATACATGTGTAACCCGTAGGAAGGTTGTGCGGCTGAAATCACAGAGCTGCCAGCAGTACACACGGAGCACTGCCTGGGTCGAGGGCAGGAGGGCTGCTACAGCTGCATCTCTCCTGCACTGGCGCCCTGTTTCCCCAAGATCAGAGGAGCTGGGAGCCGATGCACCCCTGTCTCTCATCCTGTGCTTCCCCAGGCTTGTTTTCACGCAGACCTGCTGACTCCATGGCTCATAAGGCAGCGCAGTAACCGAGCCAGAGTAGATGTTTCCCCGCATACCAACAAACAGAAATAATCCCAAAAATGCAGAAAGCAGAAGACACAGGGAGGTCTGACACTAAGCTAAAACAAGAGAATTTTTTTCCCCCCTAAACAGGCATTTTTGTAGACGTTTTTTCCACTGTGAACTTGTATTCACATCATGTAGACAGTCTCTGCCACTGCTGCTGTACTGGTCAGGTGGGACAAGGTTTGAGCACAGCAGTCTGCTGCTTTTGACAAAGCATCACAACAAAACGCTCATGCTCTGTGTCACTGCTTGGTTTGGGCTTGCACTAGCTGACCGTTCAGCTAGCCATCTCTTGGCTTGTTTGCTTCTGGAAATCCTTTGGCCATGCATTCATTGCAGGACAGCTCATAGCTACTTCTCTCCTGAAAAGTCCTTCCTGGGGGGCAGGCCCTGGGGGTGGCCAGTTTTCCCCGAACCTATTGATAAAGAATGACAGAGAAACTCTGATTATTGCATTGCAAAGAGCCCTGGGAAATGTAGCCCCAAAAGTCTTCCAGGCACACAGAGAGGAAGGACAATATGGTCAGAGGGTTTCCAGTGCTCCTGGTGACCTTGAGCAAATGCTCAAAATGGGCTGCAAATCACATCAGAAGGCATGGCGCTGAAAAAATACTCCTTATTGCCATACTGCCTAGTATGGCACTAAGCAATCACACATCTAAAGCAATCTATAATCTGTGTATTTTTAAATGGATTGAAAATAAGCTTTTTTCTGTTTTAGGCTTTTAATAATCTTTTTACCTTTAAGGATATGATGTAAGCACAGGCTCTTTAGAAAAGACCACACTCCGCTGTGATGCTCAACGTAACACAGAATGTCAACTGCTAGTAATAACATAATTCACAAGGTCTTCTCATCATTGATTACATGGGGCAGATATTATCAGACCCCATCACTCAACCACAGTTTGAAGCAGTGATTAGTTTGCCCCCATAATCCAGGGGGAAATGGTGAGTGACCTGCTGCACCACTTAGACACTCACAAGTCTATGGGGCCTGATGAGATCCACCCGAGAGTGCTGAAGGAGCTGGCAGAGGTGCTCACCAAGCCCCTTTCCATCATTTACCAGCAGTCCTGGCTAACTGGGGAGGTCCCTGCTGACTGGAGATTAGCAAATGTGACGCCCATCTTCAAGAAGGGCCGGAAGGAGGACCCGGGGAACTACAGGCCTGTCAGCCTGACCTCGGTGCCGGGGAAGCTGATGGAGCAGATCATCCTGAGTGCTATCACACGGCATGTAGAGAATAACCAAGGGATCAAGCCCAGCCAGCATGGGTTCAGGAAAGGCAGGTCCTGCTTGACCAACCTGATCTCCTTCTACGACAAGGTGACCCGCCTAGTGGATGAGGGAAAGGCTGTGGATGTTGTCTATCTAGAGTCCAGTAAAGCCTTTGACATGGTTTCCCACAGCATTCTCCTGGAGAAACTGGCTGCTCATGGCTTGGACGGGTGTACTCTTCACTGGGTGAAGAACTGGCTGGACGGCCGGGCCCAAAGAGTGGTGGTGAATGGAGTTTACTCCAGTTGGCGGCCGGTCACAAGCGGTGTTCCCCAGGGCTCTGTGTTGGGGCCAGTTCTGTTTAACATCTTTATCAATGATCTGGACGAAGGGATCGAGTGCACCCTCAGTCAGTTTGCAGATGACACCAAGTTGTGCAGGAGTGTTGATCTGCTGGAGGGTAGGCAGGCTCTGCAGAGGGACCTGGACAGGCTGGATCGATGGGCCGAGGTCAATTGTATGAGGTTCAACAAGGCCAAGTGCAAGGTCCTGCACTTGGGCCACAGCAACCCCGTGCAACGCTACAGGCTTGGGGAAGAGTGGCTGGAAAGCTGCCTGGCAGAGAAGAACCTGGGGGTGTTGGTTGACAGCCGCCTGAATATGAGCCAGCAGTGTGCCCAGGCGGCCAAGAAAGCCAATGGCATCCTGGCTTGTATCAGGAATAGTGTGGCCAGCAGGAGCAGGGCAGTGATCGTGCCCCTGTACTCGGCACTGGTGAGGCCGCACCTCGAATTCTGTGTTCAGTGTTGGGCCCCCCACTACAAGAGAGACATTGAGGGGCTGGAGCGTGTCCAGAGAAGGGCAACGGAGCTGGGGAAGGGTCTGGAGCACAAGGCTGATGGGGAGCGGCTGAGGGACCTGGGGTTGTTCAGCCTGGAGAAAAGGAGGCTGAGGGGAGACCTTATTGCTCTCTACAACTACCTGAAAGGAGGTTGTAGAGAGGTGGGGTCGGTCTCTTCTCCCAGGTAACAAGTGATAGGACAAGAGGAAATGGCCTCAAGTTGCACCAGGGGAGGTTTAGACTGGATATTAGGAAATTTTTCTTCACCAAGAGGGTTATCAAGCATTGGAACAGGCTGCCCAGGGAAGTGGTTGAGTCCCCATCCCTGGAGGTATTTAAAGGACATTTGGATGAGGTGCTTAGAGACATGGTGTAGTGGTGGGCTTGGCAGTGTTAGGTTTATGGTTGGGCTCGATGACCTTAAAGGTCTTTTCCAACCTATACGATTCTGTGATTGTGTGATTCTGTTTAAAAAAAAGGATCAAGAGAGGATCAAGAGTATAATGCCACGTTTCTAATATGGTAACTGAGAATGGTCAGGTCAGTATGAAAAGGTCTGTCCAGTGATCCAGTGATCGCTTTTATTAGGACTGGGGGACCAGGGTATCCTCCTTCCAGAAGCCAGGACTTCAGGAAGCCAGGACAGACATTTTGATATGTCTTAGCTGCCATTCTGAAGGAAATACAGGTTTTAAAGGAAGTCCCCCAGGGCTGTTACACAAAGAGAGAAAGAACTAAGCAATTCTTTAAACCACATTGTCTTCAGAGGGCTCTTGTCCCACAGTCACCCAAACCAGCCTGTTCCCTGGCCAGCACCTGGCACTGAAAGAGCAGTGCCTGTCCCCACCAGCTTGCTAAACCTTCTGGGCACCACAAGAGCAGAAGCACAGCAAGGGTCTCCTTGGGCCCCAGCCAGAGCTCTGCCTCGCTCCCCAAAACTGCTCGGCAGGCTCAGCGTTTCCCTCAGTCTGGAGTGCACTTCTGCCTAAATGCTTCTCTTGGCTCTCTTCAGCAAGAAACTGAAAGCATCACGTTAGGGATGAAGTATGTGCGCACACATAGCTGCATGTAGGAATCTCTTGGCCATGGATTAGTTTTTAGCTGTTTGCTCTGCTTCCAAAGGGAAAGAAGAAGAAAACGAGAAAGAGAAAGAAAAAGAGAAAGAGAAAGAAAAAAAAAGAGAAAGAAAAAGAGAAAGAAAAAGAGAAAGAAAGAAAAAGAAAAAGAAAAAGAAAAAGAAAAAGAAAAAGAAAAAGAAAAAGAAAAAGAAAAAGAAAAAGAAAAAGAAAAAGAAAAAGAAAAAGAAAAAGAAAAAGAAAAAGAAAAAGAAAAAGAAAAAGAAAAAGAAAAAGAAAAAGAAAAGAAAAGAAAAAGAAAAAGAAAAAGAAACGCAAACAAAAGCCATGACCTCACCAGGTGGCACATGTTTCAGTGTTTCAAGAGAAAATAAGGAATGAAGCAACAGACTCTGCCAACATGACCTAATCTCTCTTCTGCCAGTTCGGCTCCTGTTTATAATTAGTAGTAAATGCATTAAATAAAAAATGAAACGGGCTCTGCATTACTGGCATTTCAGCTGTGTCCTCTCATGTATACTGGGAGAACTGCCCCTCTCTGTGCATCAGATTTTAATTGCAACCAGTCTTGCAGTTGAAACCCTGCAGATAAATACGTGAGCACAAACATCCCCTCCAAGGAGTTTTCAACCTTGAGCACTCCTCTGCTTTTGGTTCAGATTTTATTCAGTTTGTTTACCTCCAAGGCACCCTGGAAGTCTGATTGATTTATTTGGACGATTCCTAAAGAAGTGAGGTGCCCCAAGTTCCAACTGGAAAGTTTTCATTCTCCCAGGCAGCACAAACTTACACAAATGCACACACGCTGAAGCACAGTATGGCAGCTCACTCTGCTTCGGTCTCACATCTGACCACGTCTCTGGTGATTTATTTATAGCAGTGAACCATCACTGCTATAGTGCCATGTCTTATCTGTTAAAACTGAATTGAAGACTGAAAAAATAGGATACATCTGATAAAAGTCAACAGCAGTTTGTTGTTTCTTGGCTATAAGGACTGCAAATCCATAGGACAGGTAGTTTCCAAATGTGTCTCCCTCCACACAACCCGAGATCAGCCTGGACACTGACTTTGCAGCCTGACTTCCATTTCTGTACCCTTTCACGATCCTGCTGCGCCGGGCATTAGGCCCAACATGACAGCAGTCCTTCAATTCCAGCTGCAGTATCCACGAGTGCATCTCTTTGGATGTGGCAAGGTCTAATAACTTTTCACAGCAGCACAGAAAATCATTGGCACATCAGCAGTGGGCTATTCAAAGAGATGAAGACTTGAAAAAAATCCACCCTAAAAATCCTTTTTTTCCCCCATAGTGGTAGGAAGCTGAATCCCAGAGTTTAGTTATGCTAAATGGAGATTGCGTAATTTTAAGATTCCTACTACTCAGCTTTCTTTGCCCCCTGTCCTAAAATTGATATAAATAATGACAGAAACTGTATCTGAGTGACAGGTGAAAATTAATCTAAGAAAGGCAGAAGGATAACTAAAATTTTCTTGTTTTCCATCTCCGAAAGGATGGGTTTCTTTGGCAAAGAAAGGATGACATATCTTGAAAAATACAAAGACCAAATTTCTGCTGCGCTATGCATGTACGAGGGAATGGTCTCTCACACGTAGAACAGGAGAATGTGCACCCCAGTCTCCCTGCCAGCTCGCTTCTGGGGAGCATGCCTCTCACCGCAAGGACCCCAGCAGGTGCCACTGCCAACCCGGAGATTTCTGCCTTAACGCTGTCACTTAAGAAGTTAATTTATACTAAGATTTTGATGCTGAAGTTTGAGGCTGCTTTACTTTTTCAGTTATTACCACCGGTGCCTCTCTGCATGTTTGCACAACAGGAATGTAAAACGGCTCCATATGCAGATAACCGGATTTTTTCCCCACTTTTCCTTACATATCAGACTGTATATAAAGCCCCACCGAGGTGCCTACAGACAAGGCTCTCTGCACACTGTGGAAAACAAGGCAAGATTTCTGACAACGTGATAGCTTCACTTGTTTTTGTAACAAGTTCTGCTGCTGGAGAGGGGAAGAGCAAGCTGTAAGCTCCAGCAGCAGACAGGATGAGATGAGCCATAAGAGGAAATGAGTCATGGCCCAAGAAAGGGAGTTCTGGAGAGAAGAGGCAGCAAAAATCAAAGCCTCCCATCTGACCAGGGCATCCTGAAAAGGAGGAGTGGTGAGCTGGGGCCAAATGTACCATGGGACAAGGAGAACCCGCTGCCATCATGCCACTGATGTTCAGAGACATTTTAAACAACAGAAAGGGCTGTCTAGGTCTTACAGCTTAAACTGCTCTGATTCTGTCTTCCTGCCACATCTTTGAATACTTCTCAGCACAGGGGGGTGCTTGAGACTCCCAGATGTCATCAGAGTATCGGAAAAAAAGGTTGAATAGTATTATTTAACCAAATTAATAAATGATGCGTAGTTGATGCTGTTTTGATTCCCAGAGGGAGTGGTTGAAACCAGGGTATTCCACGGACCACTTCTGAAGGACTTACGGGACGCGGAGAAGCAAGCCTATGTACAGCAAACACTAACCTAGGTATGCATCACCTTGAAAGAACCTGCACTGCTGCCAGGAGATTTCTAAGCATCCAACAGTCCAAAAAGAGGTGGAAAGCACTGTGGTGAAGTTTATTTGGCAAAGTCTAGAAGGGTCTTAATAGACAGCTGCAACTGTGAAAGTCAAGGGTATAAAACCTGATACCTCAGGTGGGGATTTCCTGGGTATGTGGTGTAGCTGATGGCTTTCGGGTGGTTTGCAAAGCCCTGGTGCACATGGCAGGGAGATGGAGGGGACGGGAGGCAGCACAGCCCCACTGGTGGGCAGGAGATCCCTCTTCAACAGCGCAAGCGCAGCAGTGTCTGCCTCACCCCAAACATGCTGTTGCTCTACGCTCAGAAATTCAGAGCCAACCCAAAATGACTCTTGCGAACCTTTCTGTGCAAGATTTCTGGGAAGACGAACAGGAAAAACAAGGAGTACAAGTGCAGTCACGTCAACAGGTCTGTGCAGGGCGACCCAGCTCACCAGCAGAGTCAGGGTACGGACAGGAAGGTTTCGGGTTTAACAACCCAGCACTGCAATAGTCTCTGCGCTGCCGCGCGTGAGTCATGCTTTGTGCATCCCTTAAAGAGCTGGTCTGCAACCCTGCTGTCAGTAAACACGCCAGAGCGCGGACAGAGAGGAGCACAGGAGAACGGCAGGATTGCGGTCAGAGGGAAGAAAATCAACTGGCAGACGCGCATCAACTCCAGCAAACCCTGGAAACGGGGCACAAACAAACTTCTCCCCAGAGACACGTCATCGTCCTGAAAGAGCAGGGCTGGGCCAAGCAAAGGGCAACGCTGCTCTCCATCTCAGACTGCTGTCATGATTTCTCCAAGCCCTTCTGTGCTTCGGGAGTCCTTTCCGCGTTTCCAGCTTGATAGGCTGTATTTAGTTCACCCCCCATGTGTCCTGGTTCCCCAGGGACAGGGGATTATCTCCTCCCATGCATGTGAAGCATGTCCCCTGCCTTTAGCTGCAAACCACGTGCTTTGGCAGCAGAGGCAGAGGATGTGGAGGAAATGTCTGTGCTGGCATCGTGCACCCATACAGGCACACTGGCACTTAACTATTTGTTCACCACAAATATCAGCACACTAGCAACCCACTGACAGCAGGTTTGGGTGTAATCGTCTATTAAAAAGGATCCAGTGTATTCTGACAGCAGCATGCAATGCTGGCAGAGCTTTCTGGAGTTTTGTTTAAAAGCATAATGGACTTTGGCGTCCTGATTTATACACTTTCTTCCAATTTTTCCCCTGCAGGGGGAAAGGGGATTTTCACGCATGCAGGCACCTGCACCTGGCTCATGTGAAGTACTGTTACCATACTCCAATGTTGCAGTACTGTTGCAGAAATAATGTTTTCCGGATTTGATCTAAAACTCACTTGGAGCAGTGGGAAGCCATTACTTGCAGTGAGGTTTCAAGCAGGTCCCTGGCAAGCACAAGTGACCACGTTTCCTCCGGTTATGCCAAATTCTGAGCAGTGGAGGAGGATTTTCATTTCCCCTGTGCCTGGCGTAGGAGGTGGGCACTTGTGCTCATATGCTGTTTGCAAAAATCTCGTCCGAGTTTTCAGGGCCTTATGGCAGGGAGCATTTATTTTCTCACTCGAGGCCATTATTTTTGCCACATTTAATAATTACACATTAATTCTTTAGCTTATTACTCCACCCCGAAGCTGCTGTGCCGCTGGCCTGGGGCCTCACGGGAGCAGAGCAGGACAGATTTGTCATCGTGCTGGCTGTGGGTGAGTCAGAGCAGAGGCATGAGGGGAGCAGCAGGCACGGGCCAGGGTGCGATCCACCTCCCAACATGGATGCCTGTGGTCTGGCCCCACACCCCTGCCAGGAGGCTTTTCTGCCCCTTGTCGTGGAAATCGGGAGGAAGCCTGGGCACCTTGGGTTTTGGAAATGGGACAGGGGTGTGCTTCTGGTGCTGGGGAAGGGGCTGGGGAGGGGGCAGAGCGCACCGCCGCCATGAGCCGGGGCGGCCAGGCTGCTTTCGGCAAGACAAGCCTGGGCACGGCGCGGCTGTCTTTGGCAGTGTCATTGCAAGTCGCTCCACACCAAACAAATGCATTTCCTCAAGGGGAGTACTTCCCCTCGGACGTTACTGCTCCGCTGCCCCACGGTGACTTGAAATACTTTGGGTTTTGCAACCTTTGGGGCTGATGTATACAAAATGTAAGCTCCCGCGTATCTCATATCACAGCCCCTGTGCACGTGCCATCCACCCACATTTGCTGCAGTCATTGCGTATTTGCAAACGGAGTTTCCGCCGCCCACACCTGGCAGGCCCGGGGCCAGGCTGTGCTGCACGGCAAGGGCACCCGGACACCCGCACGCGGCGTTGAGATGGTCACTGCCCCGAGGGAGCAGAGCATCGCCTCAGCTCTCGGGGCCAGCTGGCTCCATCGGCCTGCCTCGGAGAAGCAGCACATTCCTCTGGGTAGAAATGACAGATTTGGGGGTTTGTGACGCAGTCTCATAGTGATCTGCACATCAGCTGCCTTTGAATTGTGCTGGGCTGCTCTACCCAGCAGTGTCACCGCAAACCAAGCCATCCGCACTCCTGCAGTGACACCTGGTCCTGAACATGCACAGAAACAGGTCTTGCTGCAGTGCAGGGCTACCCCACTGCACGTGTCGGGACAAACATGAAACTAATGCACGGCTTAAAATAGAAAGGAGAGCTGCTCCCCAGAGAGAGCGGTGTGTGCTGAGAGGAAGTTGCCCGCATTTCGGCTCCATTAACGCCACATCTGTTTTCAGAGGAGCATGAGCGGGAAGAGGAGCTGCCGCAAGCAGGCACGTGCCCAAGCAACGCACCGCAGAGGCTCTCGCCCTGTCACTGCTGCTTGGCCACTCAGGTGAATCAATGGTTTATATTATTGTGCTATTTTGCAGTTACAAAATAGCTGCAATCAGTTACCCAGGTGGGAGCAATGCACTTAGCGCACAGTGAAACAAGCAAAAGGTGAGGGGGTTTTTTACCTGCTTTGAGCTAACTGTCAAGCCCAGCGGCACCGAGTGCACCTATTCCAGGTACTCACTTATCTCTGGTTCTGCTCAATGTTAGTTCAGTTTGCTTTCTTGTTTAATTATGAAAAATGTATACTGCCTTCAAAACAGCATATAGCTGTAAAATATTTTCCATGTTACTCCTGTTTCCCTTCAGACCAATCCCAGTTTCTTATTTTCTCACAGTTCTGAAACAGGAAAGAATTCGCTGTAAAGCAGTGTTGCAATTTTCCATAAAATGCTTCTGAACCAGCCTGTACTTACTTTGACTTCCTTTCTGTTGTTTTGACTGGAAGTTGTGCTTGTTAAAAGGCACAAAGTATAGCAATAAGCTAAGAAGACAACCATGAGACTCAGTCCTGTAGAGAGCATACAGTCACCAGTGATGAAGAAGAGCTCGAACTACGCAACTGAGAAAACATCTGAGCCGGGAAGTAATGGCAAAGCAGTAGATGGCTATAATGGATTCAGGGATGTCACACTGTAAGCAGAGCTATTTCCTGAAGACGTGGTTATTAATATTAATGCAACTTTTAACATGTTAGTCTCACTTTCAGATGAGGCACTATTCAACCAAGTTAAGTACAGGATGAACCAGGTGCTAACAAGGCTGCTAAACGCACAACATCCACCAACCCTGATCAAGCCAATCTGCAATTACTCAGCAATGCGATGCTCTCCCAAGGAACCGCGTTGTCTGCTCTTATCCCTGTTTCCAGGCGCATCATGCAACAGTGATTGGCAAAGTATTTGACAATGTTTTTTTCTAACTCTAGAGGGTAATTAATAAATTATTTGTGTGTGTATGTATTTAAAATGTGTATATATTTAAAATGTGTATATGATTGCGCAAATGTGCATGTCTGCATACAAATACATTTTGCACACATAATTATGCCATTATGCATAAGTGCATGGCTAGATGAAAAACAGAGTTAGGTTTCTCATGGCTGGCACACAGGAGAGGACAAGCTGTATAATAACTTTTTTTCATTGTTGCTATAGCCCCGTTTTTAAGCTTGGTAATCAGATCAGAAATGTGGTGTGACTGAAAGGATGTGCATAAGCAAAAGTCAGGGTCAATGCATTTATCTGCTACAAGCATCCCATGCAACCCCGGACATCCCTGAGTCCTCCTGAGCCTCAGTTTACCAGCAGCAAAGGCAACAGCCTCCCCCAGAAACGCGAACGAAAGCCTGGTGTCCTCAAACCCTGCCATCGCAGGGGCTGCATCCCTGCAGGAACGGCGGATGTGTTACAACTCCTGAGAGCTGCCAGAGCCCAGCACCATAATTTCCTTCTCTCTCAACAGGAATTTCTTGCTTGCCAGAAGCTTTTTCATAACCTGCGACAAGTGCAGAAGGAAATACTATGGAAGTACTCCTGTAATTACTGACATCTTGTTTCATAGGCAGCTGCTGAAAGTATATGAGAAGAAGCATCACTGCCCAGCCAACACAGCATTGGGGAAGAGTTTTCAAAACACTAGCGGGAAGCAAAAAAGATATTTAGCAGCATTGGCAAAAGAGCATTTTGTCTAACAAAATGTCTAACAGGTCTAACAAGCAGTAGTCTAACAACCAGTAGTGTCCAGTACTCTTCCAGCACCATGCTCCTATAAGGACCCAAGCAACAGCCACAGAAATGATTGTCTTTTGTGGTATTAAAAGAGTCATGGCCACTGTGTGCTGCTTGTGTCGCTAGCAGTGATAGTGGTAGTGATAGTTGGTGACAGCCAACTAAAGGCTTATGCTGTGCCTACCCCTGTGAAGGCTGAGCGGAGGCAAGCGGAGGAGATATTTTTCTCCCTTTCCTCGCCCTAGAGATTCTCCAAGGTTTCTATCAGAATTCTGTCCTAAGCTTAATATTCTGTTGTGCAAGTTCAGTGTAAATTAATTACATCTTTCAGTGCTGTTTTGCTTTAAATTATTACTCTTTAATCTTTAGTCATTAGTCTTTTATTTTACCTGCTAATCATGGGAATACTGGTTAGTGATACAGTGCATTACATCATATACTTGTACCAAATAGCTGCAAGACAGACGTACAAGTATGTATGTATGTATGAATGTATATACATACTATATATAAAGTACTTGAGTGTTAGTTTTATTTTTGCTTTTGGATTAGTTGTAAACTGTACTTTGATCTGTCTTGGGCTTCTTCAGCCCTAATTGCACGTGTATCTGTGCATGGGTAAGACACTGAGAAAAAGAAAACGTAAAACAAAACAGAAAAAGAGATGCGGTGTCATGCAAAACTTTTTCTTCATTACCCTGGGATGACTCATCGAAAGTCACCCACATAAATGATTTACTGCATCTTTGCAAACCAATACAAACAATTTTGAGCTTGTTTTACAGGATGCATTTTGGAAAACCACAGCTATTTTTCATAACCCTTCCTCTGTGAAGCCTCTATTAATACCAAGAATCTCAGGATTAATTTCATCTGAAGGCAAGTATTGCCCTGAAGGGACCATTGCGCGCCTTGCTGATTGGGGATAAGTGCAGCGTTGCACTGGAGGGAATGCTATTACTCTCAAGGAAATCCTTGTTTCCATGGCAAATGGAGAGTAAGTGAGAAAATGTCCAAGAAGTACACGAAAGTTTTAATCTTGTGCATGGGTTTTATGAGTTACAAGATACAGCATCGACACAAATAAAAACATTTTGCTAAATTCTGCATGTTGAAACTGTAAACTGCTTAAAAGGTATGTATTTTATTAGCATGATTGTCTATTCATTTTGAAACTTCCCAGCGTACAAAGACTTTACAATCTACTTCTGAACAGATATTTTTGTCTCACCTCACACAGAGCTCTCCAAAGACTTCTTTATCTGCCGTTTCTAGTTATAGACTAATCGAAGCCTACAGTTTGAGAGTCTGAGAGAAATGGTATTGTCATTTTCATATGTATAAATCTTGCATTCAGTAGAGTTCTTCCAGGTTTATCAAAAGCAGAAATGTCTAGGATATACATTTTGCTGCAATTTCATCATTTATTGTACACTTGAGAGAATATACCTCATCTCAGGGAAGTTCTTTTTAGATAAAACCAGCAGGCAGAAGTGTGCTGCAGGTTAGCCACTCCTGCATAGCTGCAATGTTTGACATTCACCGGGGTAACGCCTAGCTCATTGCGCTGTACTTCCTTTTGGACGTCACTTTGAAGCCATAGCCGCGTACTCTTTGTATCTGTATCCAGTCCACAGAAATGCCAGTGATTTGCTAAAAGCTGAATTTATATTGAAACAAATCAATGATTCGAAGCACACATTCCTGAACTGTTTCCAAACCAAGAGCTAGAACGATTCTGGGGATACAGTGGTCTCGCCTTAGCTGCCTCGAATCTCTGCTGACTCCCAAAACTGACGGCACTGTTTGTGCTTCACCAGTAGAAACTGGCTGTGGAGGGCCAAGAGAGGACCAAGCATGCGGGGGTGCAACAAAGTCCTGTATGATGAAGGCTACAACATACGTTTTTTTCACTGATGGTTGTATGTGATACGTTCTGCTGAAGCTCTGGGATTCGCTCTGTTTCAGTGTAATGAAATAGAACATCTGGATAAATAAAAGCTTTTGTACATATCACCCAAATTCAGCTCCAGTAATTATTCAAAGTTAATTTCAAAGTTATTTTTTTTAATTAAAGCCCAGCTCAGTATTTAGGGATTTACAAAATAACAAAGCCCAAGGAAAACTCTAGTTTTCTCCTAGTTGGTGTCAAAGCTTGGGATTTCTGTCTGTGCAAAGGAAATTTCCATTCAGCAGAGGGATGGAGTCCAGCAGGAAATCTTCAAACCACACTAAACAAGCAGAGGACATACCATTTATATGATAAAAGAGAACATGTTTATCACATGTACGAAAATATGGGTATCGATATATATGGAAAGAAACCTTTCTTTCCAATAGTAAGGATTTGAATTACTGCTTTATAGAGCAAGGATGTTACCAAACTATTTGCTTTTATCAACAAATAGGATTTCCATAACTGAAAATTCCGATTTCCATTTACTGAACAGTTCGTGACCAAAAACAGTAGAAGAAGAAATGAAATGTACTTGCCCGTCTTTGTTACTGTTGGTGTGTTAAAACAGGGTGGGACTGCACGCATCAGATTAAAAAAAAAGTAAATCCTGATGGGTTTGGTTTGGGGAGGAAGAGAACAGAATGAAAACTTGTGATGAGTTTCTTGGTAAACCAGAAGAAGAGGAGGAAAGAGATTAAACAACTTGTTTGACTGGTTTTTATACTTATTTTTAGACTTTTTTTAAACTACCCTAGATAAAAATCCAATTACACAAAAGATTTTGTACTTTATTTTGTAAATTGGGCGAATGACTCATAAGCTTGCAGTAGTACTATTATGCAAGTTATACTAATAAAATATGTATGCTTGGCAAAAATTTCATCCGATCCTGCCAGAATTTTGAGCACCGTTTTATTCAGAGGCATTTGACGTCAAGTGGTGCCCTTTGCAGACAGAGTATGGTAGGGGAAAAAGGAGTCTGTGATTCCGGATTCCAATGTTAGGCTCCCAATACCTTGAATTAAATGCGAATATATCCATGAAATGTATCTCTAAATGACTATTAAAAGCACACAAAATGTTTTTAAATACTTGTTTACATTATCACAGTAAAGAACCTGTGCTCCTGAAGTGGCCACCTGCTGTTGCTCCAACCAATATGCATGGAATAAACCATATATCTGGACTATCCATTGTCTCCTGCATCTGTTTCTGATCAGCCCTGTGCAGAACTCCCCTACCAATGTCACGTAAAATCTCAGCAGGCTTTAGTGCGTTTGTTCACTCGCAGATGCTGTGAAGGAATAAGCAGAAAATGCAACAGAAAACGCAATGTGACTTTGAAATTACACACCTGTACGCTACTGAAAGCTGCAAGAAAAACTTACTTTTTCCTGATTAAAGATAGTAAGTGTCAGACTGACTTGGATAATTACTAGCAACTCCTCCACTCAGATACCCAAATCTTTGCCCAAATGAGCAAACTGTTGGAGTGGTGTTCGGGCCTGCAGTAGTTCAAGAGCTGACTCAGGCACCTGTCAGCTGAGATCACTTCTGTTAGAGGCACAAGTATCAGACTTTCAGTCCCCTGGTAAATGTGTGCTGTCTACACCCTTTACATATAAAAGTAATCTAAGCTAATTAAGAATACATTTATGCAGAAATTGCCAATAAACAATGGTTTCTTAAAGTCATGGCAAACTAGAGGAGCCCTCTAATAGAAACAACAGTGCAAACCCGTTTGCCCGAAAGCAAGATTTCCTTGCAAGGCTGGAGCCCAGATGGTTTCCAAAACACTGCAGAAGCACACAAAGGCTGTGGGAACTGGAATAAGTGGTTGGACGGCTCTCCTCCTTCCTGCAGCTATCCAGTGTTCAAATCTCATCTATATACCTAACCTCTTACTAGGAGAGCTTAGAATTGATGATGTGCTTCTGGATCAGCAGAATCCTCAACACCCAGCATGACATAGACCAACATCACCAAGGATTTCATGTATTACTGCCTCGTTACTGTGCAACTCCACAATTTCAATTACTGTCAGCTCCAGTTGCTTGTCATCAGGCACGTAGCAATGAGAGGGGTGAAGCACACGAAAGGCTTCCCGGAGTACTCTGTCAGCAGGGAGGGTCAGCTGCCTGCAGCCGAGGAATGCAGTACAATCTGTTAGACCTGTCAGAGTGACCCCCGATAAAACAGCACGCAAGAGCCTTGTGTAAAAGTCATGCATTAAGCACGTCCCTCCCCTTCGTCTCCTCCAGAGCACCTTGCCTAGATGCACAGCCCTGTAAGCTGGTCCCATGTAACTGCTTTACACTTCCATGGCCAGATACAATACAGAGCTTGGGTAAAGGCTGGGTAGTTTTTTAGGCAGGTCACCCGTTGAGTGGAATGCAAAACACATACATGTCGCAGGCTGAAACACTTCAAAGGCCAGCCATAAATCTGCATGGAGCAAATCAGACAGGAAGAGCAGGGGTGGCTTTAGGCAGACGACGAGTCTGAACCGTCCTTCGTCTCGGGAGGTAAAAGCCATTGTCCAAGGCCTCGAGGGTTCACCTCGCCCACTCGTCTCCTTCCCTCTGTCTGACGGGACAGGGCACGAGCACTAATTGGGTTCACAGACTTCCCACTGACGTAGTCCCACTGCCTCTTCCCCAGAGGAAGCAGGGAGTAGCGGCTTAGGTGGCAAGCGTTCCCTAAAGACTCAGACACTTTTGCTTCCTCCTGCTGATAGACACAGCCTCCTTGCATGTGCCCGTGTCCAGGAACTGCTGCTGCTGGGACGTCTTCAGAGTAATACAAGGCGTCCAACGGCTGTTCCGCACAGCCAGCCTAAACCTGGGATCCCCTAGCACAGACACCCCAAATGCCTATTTCTTGCACTTGAAGTGTGCACAAAGAAGACCTGGGCAAGACAAAGCTGGTCGACCATGCCAATTCCTGCACACAACCTCTGTGTACGAGTGTGTGTGCACCTACACGCAGCTAGGCAACTATCGCATTTTGAACCCCTTTCACTGGAAGTTGACTTCATGTTATTAATCCCATCTTTCTTGCCATCATGCTGCAAGAATATTTGCCACACTACTTCAGTCACAGTTCGTTTCTTTACCGAGGTGGCCTTGGAGAACCACTCTTGGTAAATGATGAATTTCTCGTTCCAGCTACACATCCGTGCAAACAGGAGACTTGCCCAATCCGGGCTCGGGGTTGCACCATTCCTACTTGCGGAGGATTCTCCTGCTGTTGATCAGGGTGGTCTGGTCGTGCTTAATCTTCCTTCAGCTTTGACTGACCATTGCCTGTTCCTGCGGGGTTTTGGAAGAGCCCTCCGTACATCCTGGGCAGCTCATTTATGTACAGACTCACACGGGCGGGGACATTCGGGACTCACTCTTAAAAAAACATCAGACCTTGAAAGCTCTCCCATTTTATAACCCAAGCTGCGGTAAATCCTCTAGATGTGAGCCTTAACCCCACACCGACCCACGGGATACGTGACTGGCTTCAAAACCGAGGGCTTTTGCGCCAGGTGAGGCCGAGGTGACGGCCCAGGCTGGAGGCTGGCGGAGGAGCGGGGCTGCCGGAGCAGGCACCCGCCGCCCGGCTCCACCTCGGGGGAAGCCGTGAGGGGGCAGGACCCGCCTCGGCGCCAACCTCCAGCTGAGGGTCGGGTGCCCAAACCCAAGGCTTTTCCAAGGAGAAAGGCTGAGGGACCGACTTTCATGAGGAAAAGGAAAGTGTCTCTGCATTTTTTTTCCCCCCAAACCCCCTTTTCTCAAGGGAAACCACGCCTGTTTCAGGCGAGCCTCGTCCTGCCACCGGCGCTCGCAGCCCGGGCCCCAGTCACAGCCCGCCCGCTGCAGCCCGCTTCCCCCGCGGTCCCCCCCCGGCCCGGCCCCGGCAGGAAGGGGAGGTACCGGCCGCCGCGCGGGACGGCTGTGGCGCTGGGACCGCTGCGCCCCGCCACCGCCCGCCGCCCGCTTCCCCGAGGCCCGCAGCAGCGCCGGGTGTAGGCGGCCGGGAGCCCCGCCGCCATGTCGCAGCCCGGGACGGGGAGGCAGCCGCCCCCCGCCGCGCCCGCGGCGGTAAGATGGGGCGGGGGCGCGGGGCGCGGCGGGGGTGGGCGGTGGCGGTGTGTGTGGGCTGGCGGCGGGTGTGTGTGTGGGGGGGTGGCGGCGGTGGCGGGGAGGTGGCCGGGGCGGGCCGCGGCGCGCTGCCCCGGCCGCCCCACAGCCTCGGCGGGGCCGCGGGCGCCGCCCTGCTGTGGGGCCCCGGGGTGGGAGGCCGCTGGCGCGGCGCGTTCCGCCCTGGGGCGGAGGCGGCTGCCGGGGCGCGGCCCGGGCCGGGCCGGGCCGTGCCGTGCCGTGCCGTGCCGTGCCGGGCGGTGAGGAGCAGCGGGCAGCGCCATGGCCTTCGCGCGGTGGTGGTACGCCACGGTAAATACGGGGCTGCGGCCGCGGGCCCGGGGCCGGGGGTGAGCCTGGCCGGGGCCGGGGGAGCCTGGGCCTCCCGCGGGGGGCGACCGGCGGAGCGGCCCCGCCGGGCGCGGGGTGGGGAGGGTTCCCGCGGGCGGGGTGCCCCGAAGGCTCCCTCCCCTCTCTGGCATTAAGGCTTAAGAAGGGATAAGGAAGAGATTTTGTGGTGACTGGAGGCAAATCAGCGCTTTTTTTAAACGCTCGTGTGGTGTATTTCAGGTCAGATGAGAATTTGGTGTTCTCTGGGTCTACTGCCATAATCCCTCTGCCGTCTTTTACAAGCGACACTGAAAAGCGGGCTTTTTCATGCTATTAGATGTTTTTGTAATCTTCTGAATAACGCAAGCTCGCTAGTTGACGAAACTGTACTGCTCGCTCAAAACACGGCGGTTTGCAGCATAAGGCAGAATTTATATGGGATTCTTTCTGCTTTGGAAAAAACTCTGCAGTGTGCCTTTTTTCAGAAACGTGTTCTTAACTGCAGGTAGGTGGTGGAGTTGCCAGGAATAGTCGTTGCTTGCCAGATACTCCTTAAGTAAACCACAGCTCTCTGATGGCTCCGTGGGGTTTGGCTGGACTTAGGTCGCTACTCATTACTGAGACAACCTGCAATCGCTTTAAAAAGTCTTCTTTAGAATTTATTAGTCATATGAGGAAACAGTTGGTCTCTTTCTGGAGTAGTGAGAAAAAGTTTTAGGTTTTACAGAAAGTAAAGGTGGCTTTCAGGGAAAACATCACTTTAATGTGTTTCCTAACTACATAATCAGGTAGATGAAATCTGTTGAATTTCTAACTGTACTTTTAAATTGCCGTGGATCAGTGTTTAGTCATGTTTTAAAGTGTCATTTGTTGTGTCAAGTCAGATCAGTGATACAGTGTGGTGGAGGTGACGCCAAGTCACAAGGAGGAAAGTTTGGGAATTGCTGCTCTAAGTGATGACACGAATGTTAAAGGCCTGGGTAGTCCTGGGTCACTGAATCCAGGGTAAGAAAAGATCCTAACACACTGTGACTACCTGTGATCAGGTAAGGAAACCACTCCTCGACAAGCTCTGTTGGAAACCCGTTGTTACAGTTGTTGGCACCAGAGCAGCACCTGCGGGCCTCCATGTGAGGCTGGAGTCCTCTCTTGTCCCGTGCACCTGTGTCACACGGGGCAGTTTCTGCCTGGAAGACCTTATGGCCTGAAGGATGAGTGACCGAAGCAGAAAAGGTGGGAGAGAGGAACAGACACAAAAGAGATTCACTGGTTGCTTTACCAAGGTTTTTACTGGCTGGTGTATTTAAAGCGGAATGAGATGGCTGTAAGAAGAATCTAGTTTTCACCTTTCCATTCCTTACATTGCTTGATTGCAGTTCCCCTGACACCTCTTTCCATCTGGCAGTTTTCTGAGCAGCATCAAAGATCTCCCTCGTCTTCCCAATTTCAACTGAAAACGAAGGTCAGATTCCTATCCGCATAAAATGATACGTCTCCTTTAATATCTGTAATGCAAAGTTGGTTGACTTCAGCTGAGAATCTTGCAAGGAGACTTCCCTTCTCACCCAGTTACTGAGCGTGTCGTCACTGCAGTCCTCCGAGATGCTGCGCGATGGCTTTGAACCAAAGGCTCGTTAGTGCTGATGGGGCTCCCAAGGTTTAGAAGGAATTTATTGAAGCAAGACCTTTTGTTGAAGTCTGATTTTTGCAAGCATGGGCTGTGAATGCAGTTGCGTGTTCAGTTGTTAGTATTTTGCTCTGTGCTTTTTGCCTAGGCCAGTTACTTTCTGGTTCATGAATGCTCTTTGAATCAGAAGTTAAAGGTGTGTTTATAAAACAATAGTGTCGTGACATTTTTGTGCACTATAGAACAGGATGATGATCTCAGGATAAACTTTATTGTTCATGATACTTCTTTGTGTATTTTGTGAAGATGGGATTATGGGTGGGTTTGTGTGTTTTGTTTTTAGTTAGTAAAGATGGATAATATTTTGGGCCAACGTAACTATAAGGAACCGTTGTCAGCTTGTTAGTTAAACTTGAAATGTAACTTCAACTGTACACCCACTGTTCGTGTGATGGAGCTGGAACTGCTCCTCTCTGTTGGCTTGGTTATGGATGTGTTTCTTTGGCATTGTAAGGAAAGATGAGCAGAAAAAGGAAAGAGTGCCCAAAGGAAAAGTCAACTCTGTAATCCACTTGGGAATGTAAAGGAACAATGCATGCGTACTGTCCCAGAAAACCTGCGCTTAGTCTCTTGCTAAGCAGATTGATTTATTGGCTTTATTTTATTTATATATTTATTTTTTTACTAGAACGTTCAAAGCTTGGAAATACAGAACAGAAAAGAGCTGTTGAAGGGCATTTTTGAAACAAGGTCCCTTCTCATACCTTAAGCGTCAGCTGTTCAGGGAACCAGCACGGTCTTCTCAGAAGGTGTGTTAGGAAGTTGTGCTTTCCAAGGTTACCTCCTCAGGACAGCAGACTTTCAAGTGAGGTAGTACTTTCATAAGCTGTTTTATTATCTGAGGCCAGAGCGTATCAGCGCTTAATGTGTACACAGTGCGTGACTCCAACTTACTGGGTAAAAAATTACTTTGGTTGGGCCATACGAGCTTTGTTCCCACGGTTAAAATAAACAGTATTTGGCCTTTAAGTACAAGTCTTGTTATTAGAGGTGCTGTTTGACATAGCCTTCTGGAGGGAAGATGGCATACATTTAACCTCTCTCTGACTTGAGTTTAGGGGTGGCAAAGTTGTGGTCCTTGTCCTGGTCCATTCCTTGTCCTCTCTGGCCAGTGAAACCACCCTGGGGTCTGTGAGGGATGTGGAGCTGATATTCTGATGGAAGGGTGGTTGAGGGAATCCTGCCAGCCCCCTTGTCCTGCCCTCTGCGGCAGCACAGACTGCTGTACCTGACCACCTGGTCTGGGGATGGGAAAGCAGGAGAAATGTCTCCCAAGGCAGGCAAACACAGAAGCCTTGACACCCAAGAGGGGATGCTCCAAGCTCCAGCCACCCACTGGGACACAGTGTATCCCCCTCTTCATAGTCCTGGGACTGAGTGCCCTATTGATGCTGTGTCCTGTCTGATACGGGTTTCCGTGGTGTGAAGACGAGGAGGTGGACTTAGGGAAGAAGGGTAACACTGGATTTGGCCCTGGTAGAAGTCTGGCACGCTCAGTAGGAACTAAGTTAGGTTCCTGCATTCTGTGACTTGGTTTAATAAACGAAAAAAAATCTGGGCTTTAATTGGTGTTGCTGCTTTTAAAGCTATGTCCAAATTTGAAGAAGCAAATGAATAAAAGGAATAAAATACATGCAATGTACAGAAAGACATGCTTGCATTATTAGCTGAATTAGCTGGATTCAGGGTAGCACTCGGCTTTTAGAGTGTTTTGGTGCTGAGAGTATCCATTTAGGAAGAGAGACTGGTCTACACAACAGTTTTGCTGGGCAGGAGCTGTAGCTCCTGAGCCTTATAGCAGTGCTGGCTCTGGAGTTACCATTTTGCCAGCAAGAGCACACTCACTGACCTTGCTTTTACTGGTATGTGTGTGGTGTGCTTTTATTGTAGCAGGAAAAAGCACAGATAACTGGGTTAATTGTGTTATATTGAAAGTGCTGAAAGTGCTGTTATGGGGCAGTGAATCAATTCATCTCTTACCTGAAAAGACAACCTACAGGGCTTGTTTTTCCTTTGAAGAGGCACAATTGGAATATGAGAATAGCATTTTCAATTTTAAAACTTGTCAAGTATCTTAGCCATACCCAAACTCATTTTAAAAACTTGAATTATTAAAGGTTGTCTAAAACAGTTTTTGAAATTTTTGTTGTGTACTACCATAATGGAAACAGATTAGACACATGCTATTTTTTCACTTCTAGTTTTATTTGTTCATTCAGCTGTAGTATTTTCCCAGCCTGTCTGCTGATGTGCTTGAACACATTCCTGTTGAAGATAGTGCAGTGATACATGGATCATTACTTTCTCCCTATAGCCATGTAAAGAAAAATCTTTAGGAACTCATTACTTTAGTGGGTTAGCAAACTTTACCTCCTGCTGCTCAGTCCTCAAAACAGAAGGGAATAAATGGGTCTCAAATAATCTCCTGCGTTTACTTAACAAAACAAACCAGACATGAATCCTCATTCCCAGATGTCTCAGTTGCTGTGGGAAGTTGCACTAGCTGTGATATTAGATAATAGCTGTATTATGTTACCTTTTATATTCATGATAAAATGTCTTGCTTTTTACTTTTTTTTATTGTAAAGGTTAAACAGTATGCTTTTGAAAAAGATTTTTTGAGGGACTATATTCACCACTTCGCAGAGATGCAGAGAGTAAAACATGCGCTGAATGCCAGCGTGCATGCTGAACAAACTGTGTCTTTCTGTACGTTGCTGCACATGGGGAGCAAATGGGATTGCAGATCAGGTTAGATGAAAGCAAGAGATTTCAAGTCTTGGAGGGGATGAAAGATGCAGGAGGTTTGGGGAAGAACTGTATTTCCTAATGTGCACCTGTGCCTGAACTGTTACAGCATTTATTTTTTGCATATCAGCAGCAGAATTCTAGAAATAGTAGTAACAGCTTTCTTCCAGGTAAGGAGGGCTGGGCATAATGAGCATTTTCATGTGTCTGAGGAAGGTTCAGATGTTGGAGTGGACGCTCATGATTGCACATGTTGCATTGGTGTCTTTGAGAGCTGTTCAGTTTCTGCTGAAGCCTGTAGGACTGACAGCATTTCTGAAGCAAGTATGGGAGAGTGCTGTGCTGGTGAGGAATGAGTGATAAGAATATCTTCCAGAACTTTTCACAAGAACAGCCATGTTACATATATTGTCCTGGAAGTCATGACTTTCCGACTATGATTTCACTTGAAGTTATCCAGCAGGTCATTTAGAAATCCTGTCCATTAGTGAGAAGGAGAACTTCAATGTTCCCTTATATCGTATTGTGGTAGGTGAAGGGAATCATACATGCACTAAGATGTTTGGGAATTTCTCTACATAGAAGGTATAATTTAAGATCTTGATAACTGCACATCTATTTTCTCTACTTGCAGCATGGTGAGAAGAAGGAAAGTGGAGCTTCTTCCAAATCGGGAGAGAAAAAAGCAGAAGCGGCAGAGGTAAGTTCAAGTGTTTGAACATGTTAAGAAGAGTTGGTAACGAATTTCCTCCTATACAGATTTTTGTCTTTTGATAGCAAAGTGGTAGTTTTCACATAATTAACTGGTGACTGTAGTCACTCATTATTCATTCCAGGAATGTATAGTTTTGTCTTGTGCTGCTGAGCGGCCTACTGAAAGTATTTCTTTGCTCTCTTCATCCTCTCTCAAATACTTCATGTTAGTATCAGTGGAAATGATCTCAGTGGATGTGTCTATTCTGCAGTGCAGGTACACTGTGGGAGACATCTGATGGTCCTGGTTTTTCAGCTGTCCAGAAGTACGGATGAAGTGAATGCACTGTGACGCTTTCCACCTTGTCTGCATCCTGGCTTTTCTTCCAAAGATACAAATCCAAATTCATACATAGATGTTGCATGTCTGGGCTACCTCGTGACACACTTGCACATATGTGGTCAGTGCTGTATTTTAGAAAAAATACTTATTTTTCAAGATACTGTGTCCTCAGGAACTGGTATTTACAGTTCAGGAGTCCCTGCTGGGTTATAGCATTGAGTTTACATAAGCCACTTTACAGTCTGAGCATAGTGGCTGTTGTTAACAATCAGAAGCCATATGGATTGCAGGCAGTGTTAGGAACAGTACTTTGAAGGGTCACCTCTCCTGCAGCAGCTCCCAGCCCTGTTAGCCGCTCGGAGGTAGGCCCTTGTGTGCTAGAGTGAATCAGGCTTGTATCGCAAAGAGGTGTCATCCAAGCCAGGACACGAGTGCTGGTACTGATCTTTAGTTCCCCAGGAGCCTCTGCTGTTGCAAGCAGGAGCAGTGCTTCCCCAAGGAAGGCCAACAGCAGATTCAGAAAGAGAAGAATTCGTAGAAACATCTGTTACTAATTGTCTACTTGTTGGCTTCAAATGTCAATCATTGATATAGGGAAGGCAGAAATAGGTGTGCCTGATACTCTGTTCGTAGCAGAAGCTGTTTGGAAAATAACTTTGTCTAAGCTGTGGTGCGTTTAACTCCATGGCAAATCAAGGCCAGTGAACGCTTTTATTACCATCCTCTGAAGTAGATGATTAAAGCAATTACCTTTCTTTCCTGTCCAAATACCAAGGAGGGCATGTCTAGCCTAGGAACATGTTCCTCCTTTCCTCTCTAGACATTTAGTTTTTTCTTAAATAGTACTGTTGTTTTATACATCCTTAGTTTAATGCCAAATTCTTTGACTGCACGTTGTTGCTCTTAATATAGAAGCGCTGACTTCTTTGTGGGAAGGGTGGGAGTTGAGGCCTGTAATTTGGGTTGTGGAGTTACTGTTTCTGACCTCTCACTGAGGAGATCTGTTTCTAGCTAGCAAAAGGCGGCTGTTACTGAGTTTATTGTCCTGATGCTTTTGCTTTTTGAGTCCTTAGAATACTATGTGTGTGTTTCCTCTTGTGAATTCCTTTGTATATTTGACTTGTTCCATTGATGTTACAATGCTTAAAAGTGAAAGTAGATCAAAACACTTTTTCTGAGGCGCATTGAACGGCATTAGCTCCACCACGCTTCACATCTACCTCCAAAACACTCTGTTTTTTTAAGCAGTTGAGGTAGCAATTCAAAATCTTTGTACAGCTTTCCCAAGAGTCTGCAACATTATATTTTTGTTTAAAACTCAGAGGTTATTCCTGTAGTCTTCAATTTTTGAAGCAGAAATTTATAATCTATCTGTAGATAGCTGTGGACAACCGTGTCTAGAATATAGAGTTTGTTCACCTCCCTATTAGAAAAGGTTTGGCAATGCATTATAAAAATGACAAGGAAATATGAAGGTCTTTGAAGAGTTCATATTCATATTGAAGGGAAAATTGTAAAAGCCCATATGCTCATTGTTTAGCTAAAAATAACAACAAACGACTCTGTCTCTCAGATTCTTTGGGTATATAGTCCTGAAGGAGTGAGAGAAGAAGAGTAAATCTTGTAAAGGTAGGAAAGGTCTGACACAGGTTTGAGTACGAGGTGCTAATTAGCCACAACATCAAGGAGAACTCAAAATGAGTCCTGTTGAGGTGTAGAAGAGGATTCTTAAGCCTTTCCTTCTTGGAGATTTAAAAGTAGATTGAAAAAAGCACAGCAGGTTTACTGTAAATAAGAACCTGCTTGGTAAGACATGCACTTGTACAGAGGTGCTGAGGAGATTAAATGGCTCTATAAGATATTTCCATTTCTAGCATCATCATACAATAAAATAAAATAATGGTTTAAAAGAGTTAGGGATTACGAGTATGAAGATGATCTGTTTAATAACATTATGGTTTTGGAATTACATACAATCATGGAAGGGAGTATGTGCACTTTATCTGTGATGTACCAACAGGTGTTAGTTCATAAGATTGTTTCTTTAGGAAGTATTTACTTTTTAAGTTTCCAGTGACGTACTGCTTCACTATCACACAGTACTTTCATTCTTAGATCTTAAAGCGTTGTGTAAAGGAGACTAGACACATTATCTGAGTGACATAGCTAAAATGTGGGGAAGGGGAGGTGCTGAAGCACAGAGCTGGAGTTGCCTTACTTAAGGCCATCCAACTGCTCAGTAGGAGAGAAAAGAAGCCAGGTCACCAAGTACCAGGCTGGTCCACACAGCAGTGTGATAAACAGCATCCTCAGAGCTCAGAGGGGAAGCCATGAACTCACTGAAGGCCGTGAGCCTTTCCCTCTGAATCATGGAGCAGGCTTTCCTTCCTGTATGGTATTGGTAGCATAGCTGGCAGCTGCAGCATGTGTCTACTCCTCACTTAAAAACAAAGCTTCTAAAATCCATTGTGTTTTACTTCACTGGCGTGGTTGACACTGAAGGTGCACAGCTAGAGCTTGCTGACTGGCTGGAAGAGACAGACAGCAAGTGTGTTCAGCAGCTGACAGCAGAACCTCCATCCTGCTCGGTGGCTGTCTGGCTTGGAAAGTAAAGGACGCACGCAGTCCTTCCCTGCTTCTCTCCCCAAGGGTCCACTCTCACCTCTTCTGCTCAGTGGCCAGAAACATAAAGCTTACCGCAGTACTAAGGTTCTGATTTTTCCTCCTAGAATACTAAATTTTGTCTGTTCAATTTCTGAAAACAAAAACTAAGATGTGGCCTTGAGGCTATACACCCATTCTACTTTAACCCTGGTCCTTCACAGTAGCCTGTGGTAGTTACTTGGAAGCCCTTTGGTTGCACTAATACTCAGTGCTGTTGCATCTAGCACAGGAGAGAGGTATTGTGGAAGGGTTGTGGAAGGGATAGGACTGTGATGTCCTGCTTCACAGGGCCGTGTTGCTCTTGGAAAGATCAATCTTTCCTCCATTTCATTACCTAACGTATGTTAGCAAAGGAAAGATACCATCATACTGGTTTGCCTCATTTCAGCAGTGCTGAGGTGAGCTTTAATTCTAGCCAGACTGGGGGTCTACTTGCAACAGGGATGGTCAACTTTAGGTTGAGATACACATAATCTGTCAATCTAATGATGAGCAACTGAATGTGTATCTGTACATGGTGTCTTGTAGAAATAGGCAAAAGATTTGCTGGAGGGACGGAGTTGGAAACTGCAGGTGTGTTAGAATACGTAATCGAAAGAAGATATAGGCAGTTCTTTATCAGGGTAGTTGACAGTGAAAGTGTGTGCGTGTGTTATGGTTGCACTGGGCACTGCTCAAGGACAAAGGTTCAAGTCACAGGAATATACCTTAAACTCTTTATGTCTTGGTTTTCAGAACCTTACATTTGTTGAATTCACATTCAAAGGAGAATCAGCCACTTCTTGAGAATCTAAATCAGCTTTAATGAAATGTTTTCATTCCTTGTGGATGTGTGTATGGTAGATGTTAACAGAAGAGAAATGATCGTTGTTGGAATTGGTGGTTGCTCATGCACTCGAAGCTGTTGCGTATGTTTGCAGCTGGGGTGCACCTGCCACCCAGTAAAAGTGAGTGATGTGCTGCTGTTTTCCGTATCTGTCCCTCTGTTTTCTCACTGTGTTTTGACATCATGTTCCTGACTCAACATGTTTGCAGCATGCCATTGCAAAGTATAAGAAATAGGAAATTTCCTTTCTTCTCCTTCCCTCCTGATGTTCCAAGGCTTTTAGCAATTTTGTATGTAAAGTGTTAGCATGTGAGAGACAGCTGGTGTGGTTTTCCTTTAGCCCTCATCTTGACATGATCTTCAGCTTACGTGTGCCCTTCCACTAATTCCAGATTGCTTCAGACTCTGTATGCCATCAAGGCATTAGTGCTCTAGAAGCTTTTGGATGCTAAAATACAATTACTTTCAAAGGGAGATGGGACAAAAGTCACTGAAGAGAAACCCAGGACAGTTTATAAAATACACTGAAAGTAAGAAGTCCCTGGGCCACAAATTGTTTGAATCTGTGAGAGTATTTGGAAGGAATATCAAGATGTACCTGACCTATTTCTACATCACTGTTTTTATTTTCTTTTATATCTGCTGTTGGCTACTGCTAGAGACAGGGAAATGGGATATGTGAAACTTCAGCTGGACTCAGTAGGGCAGCTCTTGTGTTGTAATGAGTTGCATGGTCCTGCCATCCTGTTCTTGAACACCGTGTTCAAGTATTGCCCCTTCAGAGGGCTGCCCTTGGGGGCATGGTGTACTTCAGTACATAACCACATGTGTAATTCTAAGATTGATGCAAACCAAACACTCCCATTGTGTGTGACTGTGCTCTGAAACCCCCTACTTTTCATGCTCATGTTATTAACTGCACATAATCTGGAAAGACCTATTCTCTTTTTACTGTCTGTCGTGGTTTAGCCCCAGCCGGCAACTAAGCACCACGCAGCCGCTCGCTCACTCCCCCCAGTGGGATGGGGGAGAGAATCGGAAGAGCAAAAGTAAGAAAACTTGAGGGTTGAGATAAAAACAGTTTAATAGGGAAAGCAAAAGCCGTGCACACAAGCAAAGCAAAACAAGGAATTCATTCGCTACTTCCCATGGGCAGGCAGGTGTTCAGCCATCTCCAGGACAGCAGGGCTCCATCACGCGTAATGGTTACTTGGGAAGACAAACGCCATCGCTCCAAATGTCCCCCCTTCCTTCTTCTTCCCCAGCTTTATATACTGAGCATGACGTCATGTGGTATGGAATAGCCCTTTGGTCAGTTTGGATCAACTATCCTGGCTGTGTCCCCTCCCATCTTCTTCTGCACCTGGCAGAGCAGGGGAAGCTGAAAAGTCCTTGACTAGTACAGCAGCAACTAAAACATCTCTGTATTATCAACACTGTCTTCAGCACAAATCCAAAACATAGCCCCATACCAGCCGCTACGAAGAAAATTAACTCTGTCTCAGCTGAAACCAGGACACTGTCGTAGAGGGAAACACCAAGGAGAGCTTCTGTATCGGTTTAAAGAATCTACCCTGTGCATTGCTGATGTCTGAATGTAAAAATGTGGTATTAAAAGGAAGACAGAGCCATGTATTCTAGGAATTTGAAGCCCCAGCTTAGAGTGGGGCCATGTTTTACCAGATATGGTATGAAACAAGACCCTCTCTAACACATCCTGTCATTTTGAGTCATGCTTTACGGCAATGTAGACAAAATATGTGCTGCTCGCTCAGCTCATTATTTACTTATCAGGAAATACATTCTTTACTTTGAAAGGATGACAGTGATAATTGGCACTGAAGCATTACTATCCTTTTAGAATTGATTCTTGGCTCTAACATCAGGATTTCTGTGATAGCTTTTATTCCTGACGCTTGTCGTGTAGTATTCCTTACCCAGGAAAAGCATTAGAGTTACTCAAGAGTCCAGGGGTATAATGCTGAGTAAAGAGATTATGACTGGTAAAAATCTGTTGGGGTGCCCACTGCTGGTCTGAATTACGGAGGTGCATAAGTAACTTCGATTGGAGTCTTTGTGAGGTTTCTTTCGACTTTGGTAACAAATTATTTATTTTAAACTGCGTTGTTTGTTTGGTTTTTCCCCCCTCTACCCCACAGCACTGGGGACACCTGGTGGCCACAGGGGAGTGTGGCCCTGGTCCGTCCTCAGTGGAGGAGCAGAGGGGTTCTGAGGAGTGCAGCACTGGCTTGTTTGCCCATCTTCCTTTTCTGTTTTGGTTCTTCTTTGGCTAAGATGCAAAAAGTAGTCGAAAATAACATTATTTCGGTTAAATTTTGGTACTCGTTGGGAGCTGTTGTGATGTGACGCTCTTCCCACCGTAGGAAGAAATTGAGTGTGATTGCTGCTCAAGCAATTCTTGAATGAAAGATTGAAAGGTGGAGGCTGAAATGCTGCTTATGATTATCAAAAGCACTTCCAGGACAGAGATTGCACGTTCTTTCCTCATGTGATTTTTTTTTTTTTTTCCCCCCCCTTAAAACAACTGTACCATATGCATTCTCAGTGCAATATTATGGTGAACACCTGAATGTTATAGTCCAAAATGAACATTTGATCCATATTTCTAGAGGTCAGTCTTAATGCATGTCTTCACTCAGAAAAATGTACATATCAAAGGGATATGTATTTTATCTCCCCTTTATTAAACATAGGGGAATTAATATTCCACTGAAACAGTGTGTTTCAGAGTGGCTTTTTGCTTTGGAGCCACTGCTAATAATGAAGAGTAGATTATGAGTACCTGTGTGCCACAGCTTTTATTCCTTCACACACAATTCTGTAGAGGCTCTTGATTCTTCTAATTCATTTCATAAAGAAGCTGTGCTTTGATAATTCATTAGCTCTGTTATTATCACGTTGGGAGGCAAGGTGTGACTACAGCTGCAAGGTGATTCTTCGGCTCATTGCGTCTGAGACTGTCACAGAAAAAAAAATACCTTTCCACTTCTTGGAGGGGGAGAAGATGGGAACAGCTCTGATGGATTTGTTGATAACAGGTGTCAGAGCTGATTTGCCTGGAGGGAGCATGGTAGGGAGGATGCTGGGAAGCACATAACATCATTATTTTAATAAGTGTAAAAGAAGGATGAACCTGGTAGCACAATGTGGCCAATTTTTCTGCTTTTACAAATGTATTAAGGGGTAGATACCAAAGAAGTTACTGTTAAAGATGACCCTGGGAACTGAAATGTATTAGTCTACTTAGCCTATCATGCTCAGTATTCAGTAAAGAATACTGATTTGATGTCGTGGCTTAACTTTCCATGTAGCTTACCTCCAGCTAGTCTTTCTCTGCTCCAGAGGAGAAAAAGTTATTTGCTTCTTTTTCTTCTCTCTCTCCTATCTGTACCTTTATTGCCATTCCACTTACCATGAAGCAGAGAAATGTTTGCATTAACAATTTTTTCTTTATACTGTTTAATTGATTAACATAAGTTCATGTGCAGAACAAGGATTTATTTCGCTCTGTTAGTTTTTTCCTGGTTCACACTGGGGTGGGGGGAGCAAGGCTAGCCTTGTGCCTTGCAATTTTTGAATATGTTGCTAGGTGTCATAAAAACTCCTTCTGCAAAACAGTACTTTATTTGTGGATTTTCAGAGCGTCACAGTTATGTTAGACATTATCTTAAGTACCAAAGGTAGGTCCTGAACACCATGGACCACGAGGTCCTGAACCAAAGACTGTGATTTCAGCTGCGCTTGAGGTAGAAGTTGAGAGCTCTGGTACTGAAGGCATATCCTGAATACTGATTGCTCTTCAGAGGTCTGCTCTTTTTTTATTATTTTTTTCCTTTTCTTTTTGAAAATGGAAAGGTAGCACTTAAAATTTTGTGTTCCTTCAACAACTTATTAACTTACTTAAAAGTTAAAGTGTTTGCGGATAATGCCTATTACTGAGTCTTTAATGCACTACATCAGAGATAAAAGCCAAGGCGTTCTGCATCTCAGTGCTGTCTCTACAAAAGTGTAATGCATCACACCTCCGTCACCTGCCTTCAGGAGCCTTGTCCCCTAGGGCTGACCAGTCACCTGGTCAGTTGCCGTAGTGGATGGGATCTCAGGAAACTGCAGCAAACCTGGACTTTGCAAGGGGTGAGGTTGGAAGCCCGAGGGTCCAGGATGTTGGAGCGGGTTGGTGGGACCATGCCAACTGATGGGGCGATGTGCAGGGGTCACAGCCCAGTGCCTGGTGCCAGCTGCTGCGGGGGGTGAATGTCTGTGTCCTCCCCAACACTAGCAAACATCAAGCCCGGACCAGTGGGTGAGTAGGAGGCCCCAGGTCTGGGCAGGGGTATCAGGCAGGCGGAAGGTCTGTGCTGGTTTGGGGGGACCATGAGTGTGAGGTGCCCATCAGACGTATGTGCGAGTGCTGCGTGTTTGCAGCGAGCACCGAGCTGGACCAGCTGGTGAGCAGGGGGTCAGAGGGCCGGGGCCAGGGCAGGGGTGCTGCGGGGACAGAGGGGCCGTGCCGGTGCTCAGGGGACCTGTGACCGTGCATCTGCTCATGAGCCGAGAAGGTGCTGAGTGCGTGCTTGCACTGGTGACCTCCTTCCTCTGCTGGCCCTAGAGGAGGGGAGGTAGCTGGGGGTGCTGGTGTGTGATATGGGTCCTGTGTGTGGGTGCTGCTGACAGCAGTGTAGCCAGCTGTGTCAGTGTCCTGTGTGCCTGTCTGTGTGTCTCTGGGATATGTGCTCACCTTTGCTGCTGGTTGAACTTGCAGCCACATCCCTCAGCCTGGGCAGAGACCACAGATCCCCAGGTGCTGGGTTGGGCTCCAGCGGCTGGGCAGGTCTGTACTAGGTAGTACTGGTCTTTACGGGGCAAGCACTGGACTTCAGCAGCCGTGCAGGAGGGTACTGGGCTGGAGCATGTGGCAGAGGCAGCCACACTCCTAACATCCCTTTAACAGGAAAAATGACTATTACACTTGGTTTGTTCAGCGTACTGTGAAGTCTTACTTGGATGCCATTGTTTCCAGTGTGGCCAATACTAAGTGTGAAATCCTTGATGTAAATACCCCACTTTGTGTCAGTCTGTACCGTTGGGCCCATTTTTGTGATGTTAGCCTTATGTAAATGGCCACAGATGGTGGTATGCCACCCCCGGCTCTGACTAGAGGTTGCCTGTTGAATGTGTACGTTTATTTATTCAAGATGCTCTCCTGGTTTTGGAGCTAAATCGGGAAGAGAACAGGACGTGGAATTACCTTAATGACAGAGGTCTCTCAGTGTCCCAGTCTGTTACAGTACCTAGTGTCCCATCAACTGAAAACTGGTGCTTCTGAATTTGCATACAAGTTTGCTGATTTTATCTGTTGTCATTCTGCAGACTTCCCTGCTTGTAGAGAGTAATTATAGTGTGAACGCTTTAGTTGTGTTATGAATCTTGAGCTTCCACTTATCAGAGAAAATGAATAGGTCTCACCCATCTGCTGCCTCCAAAAATCTGATGCTTTTTTCTGTGTTCATTGCTAACAGCTTATTTTCCCAGTCTTCATTAGATGTGATTTCAGCAATCAGAGTTTTTGCAGTGGTACTTAGTGGTACTTGATAATAATGGCATCACACTGGTTGAAAACTGGAGGTTCAAAGGTGATGCCATGGTTTTGTTTCAGTTGCAAAAATATTTATTGACTAGAAAAGCCATCTTTTGCCCTTAGCTTTGTATCTTTACTTCCCTGCCTGAGGTTTAATGTTATCTTCTGTGTTGTCATTCAAGTTATGTCTGTACAGCAATAGCTTACCCATCTTGTTTCTGTTGATACTTTTCATTAAAGTATATATGGTTACTGTTGCTTTAACTGTTAATTAAAATGGAGTCGCTCTGCCACAGGAAATGGCACAGATTTATATGTCGTTCATAAAACAGTACAAGAGAACTCAACCTATTCTGGGCTGAGCAAAACTGTCTGAAGTGAGTCTGTGTGAATTAAAGTTACATAGGAGAATTTATGTTTGGATGACTTGCCTTGCATAAAATGTTTTAATGGAAATTTTTTAGTGTACCTTTTTTCTTATACTTTTTTTTTTCTGGTTTACAGTTTTACTTGGTTTTTCTTTTTCCTTATCAACATATCTGACGTTTATTATGTCTTTCTTTTATTTTGTAGAAGAAACCAGCAAGTGTTAATGTCAGCCAATCCCCCAAAACGCAGACAAGTGGAGCACCTTCTGCTGTTAAGGTAATGCATACTTAAGGAAATGGTCTCTTTTAAAAGTGAAGAGGATACGATATGACTTCACCCCCTGCAGTGGGATAGAAAACCGTTTGTTTGCCAGCATTCAGCAACACTAAGATGCTTTTCATGTCTTGCTAGAAATTGTAGTGAGTTGAAATGAGAGAGGAACAGAAGTCAGCAGAATGCCCCTGTTGACTTCTTGAGGAAATAGACTTGGTAACATTCTCCTCTTTCGTGTATTCTTTGTTAGTCCCTAGTTACTTTAAAAAAATCCTGGTCCCATTGATATCAGTGGCAAGCTTCATTTGACTTATGGGGCTGTGGTTCTTTTTTCACCCTTAGACATTGTTCGTGTGTTTGGATTCTGTTTAGTCAGTGGGACCTGGTGAGATCGAAGCACTGATAACTGTATTTGCTTTCATAGCTCCTGGAGCAGTTCAGTGGTTCAGGAAGTTAGCGTAAGAGATGTTACAAAGATGACTTGCATATTGGAGTGCAGTTGATACTTCATGAAGAGAAGCAGGGATCACATTAAGCGTGCTCAGGTCTTGCAAAGTGTTGAAATAGGGTGTTGAAAATACATTTTCTGATGGTGGTCACACGTGAACCGATGGCTGTAGTTGGTAGTCACTGTTAGGTGCACATTTGTCACAGATGAGTGGAATGCACCTCGCTCAAAAGAGAGAAGCAGCAATATGTTTTATTGAGGTAAAATAATAATTTGACAGTTCAACAAGTTTGATGGAATTTAACAAAGTTTAACAGTGGTTTGACAACGTTCAACAAGTTTGATAGCAAAGTTCACCTTATTAATTACTGCATGGAACAAACATACAAAGGAAAATTGAGTTAGAATCGAGTTAGAATGATTCACACAGAGACCAGAGATGCAAAGAGTAAAGAGGGCCCTGCTGTTGAGTCACAAGGTTCAGAGTGGATCCCCTTGCTTTCTAAACTCCTTTGGAGCCTAGGTGCTGCTGAGTCCAATCTTAGTCTCAGACTTGAACAACAGTTTATGTCTAATGGAATTACCCATGCAATGTTTATAATAATATTGAGTAACTATATGGGTTATAGTAATGTTTCATAGCATTAATTCACCATGCTATCAGTCACTTACTGAGGATCTGTCACAGGTAGGGGATCTCTCTCCCTTGGTTAAGGAAGGAACCTCTAACCTTGAGAGGCGTCCCTGCCTAAGGGGAGAGTCACCTGGCATGCAGTCCAGCTGCAGTTCACGGAAACCTCAAACTGGGCCCATCCTGATGGTAATAGAGTGAAGTAGTTGACTGCTAGTCAGTAGCATAGACGAGAGATGTCTTCGTTTTAGCTCTGGTATCTTGTTCTGTACTTTGGTTGTCTTGCACTTTTGCGTTTCGAAACCACCTTTCAAAATATTTTCCAAGACAACTTCGCTTCCTTGTACGTGAACCAGGGGCTTTCTTGCTCGCTGGTGCACCCGCAGGACGTGAGGCCGGTTGCTCCTTAGTCAGCCTGAAGCAAGGTGCAGCGAGGAGTCAATTGAATCTGCCACAGTATTCGTATATGGAGATACCCCATCGTTTGAAAGATCCTATCGGCAGGAAGTGTTTCTGCTTTTGAATGGGACTTTTTATTTTCTTAATCAATGCTTCTGTAAAATAATATTACTAAAGATACCTCTATGCTACCTAAGTAATTATTTTTCCACTCTACTCAATGAAGGAGGACACAAGGATATAAATCCTGTTGTGTCTTTCTTTCAGTGCTTTTGTCTATCACTGAAGACAGCCAAACGTTTTTGTTGCTTTTCTTTCTATTCCTTGTGGTTTGCCAGGGCCTTTCTCCTGCTAGTTAAGCTGGATGTAGTAGTCCATACGTAGTTCCCATGGCAGCTGTACAGGGTGGGATGGCCTCGAGTATAATCTTTCTGTGTATCAGTTGCCAGCTGCATAGTCCTGTGGAAGCTCACATCTAATTTGCTAACACACACATCTTTTAAGTCTTTTTTTCTGTATGTTTTCTTTCTATTATAAGCGTATCTTTTGCATTAAGTGTGCAAGGTAGTACAATTTCCGGTGATACCTATTAAGCATAAGAACTGAAAGGTAGTGTCATCAAAAAGATGCAATGTGGTGTAATTGCCAGGAATTGCTTTATATTAGGTTATGACAACTTAGGCTATGTATTTTATTCAGCACTTGGTGCTTCTCCAGTTTCTGTGACATTCCAAAATATTTACTGGTAAAGATTATGTACTATGAAGGTACTTACCTCATGCTGTCTAATACTGACTCTTAATCAATAGCTATTTTAAGTTTAACCTTTTTAGTTCCCACTCAGCCATGACAACCTTTCTTCAGTAAGGCTAAACCTTCTCTTAATTATATCTTTTAATTTTAACAGTCTCCTGCAATCCTGTAGTGTTATTTAAAATAGAGCAAAACTCAGAGATTTATTGTTCTGTTCTTGTAGTTTGTGCCACCCATACTTTTTTTTAAGCCATTTGGCTAAGCTGTATTCTTTTCTGCCCTTCTTTTTCTCTTTGTCTCTAAAAATACCTATTCAAAAGAAAAATTTTGCAGGGTTTTTTTTTACAGGACTTTTACAGAAAAAGAAGTATTTCTTGAAAAGGCAAGGCAGCCTTTTCTCTTTTGCCACAAAAATAGATTAATTCTTTTAATGCAATCAAAAACATTCCACCAGTTTTTAGACAACTTTGGGACTGCTGCTTCTTCCTTTAATTTTTTTCCCTGTTGTAGCTTTAATGTGTCCTGCGTGCAAAATCTCTTTCGATTCCTTAGTCAATAATACTTGTCATTTGTTGGTCAATAATACTTTTCATTAATGTACCTTATGGCAGATGAATTTCTAACTTCTTTGAAGAAGCAGGTGAGGTGGGGCAGTTAAGTTGCTCTAGCTAGAGCTGTTCATTTTTTTTTAACCTACTCTTTCCCTGTGGTGAAATTACTTACTCTTAATTGAATAGCTAGAGGGTTTTTTGCTGCCTCTGTGTTACGGCCTAAGTAATTTTTCCTTCAGTTAGTAAGTAATAATAACTGGTGGCTTGTGTTCTGCTTAGGGGCTGCCTGTATTGCTGAGTTTGATACAGGAACTTGTGAGTGATGAATGCTTGTCATTGCTTAATGCCTGGCTAATATGTGGGTAGTTTAATTTTCCAGTGATGGTATCCTGTAATGTGGACTACTCCTAAGAGCAAGCAGTTAACCTGTCTGGCGTTGGTTTTGTTGCACTGTGTATCTGAACTGCCATTGGTTGTGTCTTAATTTTATCCCCGCGCTCTTTATTGTTTCACTCTTAAGTTCCTGGCATTGCAGCCAGTATTTACTCACTGCTTCTGCTTAGTGTCATCTCACAGGGATTTTATTCGGATGCATATGTGTCTGTGTGGTATAAGGAATAAGTGCGGCCTCTTTTGTCTCCTCTCTTCTGTATCTGTGTGTCTTCTGTGTTCCCTGTGTTAAGGGCACCTAGAAAGTTGAATCGGCAAACTTGATGTGCCCAGGATCTATCCGACTCAAATCTAAATGAATGATTTAAAGATATTTAACTGACACAGATATTCTGACTTTTTTCTATCTATCACAAGCCTTTCTTTCATTTTTGATGTGAAGTCCTGATTGACTTATTTTGTACCAGGGTCTCTTCAGCAAGCACGTGCCTTGTAGTACCCTTTTGGATAAATGGAGTGAAAAGTTAAGATTCAGGTAAAGTTATGATCATCAGGAATATTTACTGGTTGAGCAGCCTCTTCCATGTATACAGTAACTGCCAAAGTGCACAAACTAGGACGTCATTGCTACCATGAGAGGAAAAACCAAACTAACCTCCTTCCTCTGCAGAAGGTACCCTACCAGTGCTGCTGTGTTTTCTTTTACAGCGTTTTAAATTGTTTTTGCCAGTTCCATAGCCAACAGGAAAGCCAATTTCTAGCTCAGTGTTCAATCATAGCTATTAATAGAAAGCACTAATATTTGAACACAGCTGGATCCAGCGATCTTTCTTGGATCTTTGTGTTCTTATATGGTAATTCTGTTGATATAAAATGAAGTTTTGCTGCTTTTTATGTAACAGGTTTTTGTCATTGCTCTTAATGAGTTCTTAATGAGTAATAATTTTCTTTTTGTTGCTGGCTGCTATAGCTTAGTGAAGTGAGAATGTTTGTCTGTATTGCTGTCATGGACAATTTATTGAAGCAGTGCTGGAAGAATTCAACAACAGTGGAAATTCAGTAAGAATTATTTTTATTTCAGACCTGACTGATCTTGAATATTTTCAGAGGAAGCTTCTTGATCTTAATGATTTAGGAAATTTAAGGTTAGTTACTTTCAGCTGGCATCCAGTTTAACATTGTTTTAAAGGGGGATTTGATCTGCTTGTGCAACAGACAGGAAAACAAGAAGAAAAAAAAGACAAATTACTAAATATCTTTGAGTAAAGTCCCTACTATTTCTGCAGCAGATGGGAAATTCTGTCACAAGTTTATCTAGATTATCATCAAAAGTGATTCCTGCTGTCAGTATATTTGCTGGGATGTTTTTTTCTGCTACATACCTTACTTAGCTGTCACTGAATTTTTATTTTGTGAGCTTTGCACAGACACCTTATTGTGAAGGAATGCATTTTTGAGTAGAAGGTATCGGAAGTCACAGTACTGATAGGGAATGTCAACAGAAATGCGTAGATTTATTCCTGTTTTACCAGTCGTATTGTGAAGGTTGGAAAGGCGATCTCTAAATTTTGAAGTGATTCAGAAAAATACTGAAATGGTCTATCTGAGAACTTCCTTTTCGTGTTCTCCTTAGAGTAGGTGTGTGCCATGGCGCACAGATCCTCAATTTATAGGTCTTTTGCAGCAAGACCATGGCAAATCATGAGGCTGTTCCTACAAGTCACACTCGGAGCTGTTGCCAGCACATAGCCCTGCATGTGAAAATCACGAGAACTGGATCCGTGTGGAGAACAGTGCTGATTTTCTTGGTAGTAGAGGCATGCTAAAAATAGACCAAAACATTAAAAATTGAAAGCTGTAGGAGTACAGAAGCTGCCTCCTGTGTGGAAGAGCTGGCTTCATGTAATGTTACGGGATGTGGCATCCGTCACCCGAGGTCATCTTTGTGTTTGAAAAGTAGGTCTGTAAAAGAGCTTCTGATCTGGAGACCACTGCAGAAGTTGCAACTTGTAAAACTATACAATGATCAAAATAATATGATCATGCCACAAAAAATATTCTGTACTTCACTAAAAAATGGGATATTTTCCTCATCAGTCTGTGTCGTATCTTTGGGCGTTTTCCCCTTTCTACTTCCCTTCTAGGGCTGACTGTTGTTTCTTGTTCCCTTGAGATAAAGCGCAGTGTAGAGGCTATTATGAAAAAATGGTTGCAGGGTTTGTTAGTGGTGTGGGGGCTTTTTCTTTAAAAACAAACATGCAAAAATCTCCTCCTGTACTGTAGGTATTGAGAATTTGATTCTATCACCAAAAAAAAAAAAAAAATCAAGAGCAGGTCACTATTGGTATTGCAAGAATCACCCTTTAACTTCTAAATTAATATAAATTATTGGGATTTGTTATGCTTAAAGGTAGTCCTAATCAGTCAAGTTCCAGTGGCCTTTAACTGGTCCAACCATCTCTATTTAGTTTGGTCAATAACATTTGTGTACTCAGGTAGTCTGGATAATCAGTCTGAATTTAGGGAGGAGGTGTCCTATAAACTTCTAATAAAAATACCAGTCTTGTTGAGGGGAAATGAGTAGGTTCCTTCCCTCAGCACCAGTGCTACAAACTCAAAAGGTGGAAGACGAATACTGCTTTTTGAAAGCTAAAAGTAGTTCCATCCCCAAGTTGCGCCATCCTGGCAGGCATTTTGTCCCTGCTTTTGCCACGTGAGTCTCCATGCTGCCAGCTTGGTGACAGCCGTGTCTGGTGGGGGAACTTGGTCAAGCCACGTCCAGAAGTGATCTCAGAAGCGGGAGATAGGGTTTGCTTATCGCTGCTTCACGCCGAATGCAAAGAGGTGCTGCGGTGCAGAGGGCAGAGCTCCGGCGCACGCCTCCACATCAGCGCTTTCACGGCACTGTCGGGGCCTGAACCTGCTGATTTCGGTTCCCTCCCCGGGTGTGGGCACCGGCAGGCTGTGCTGGAGGTGGGGCGGCCGTGCCTGCTGGGTGGGGAGCGCATGCTTGGCACACTGGCTTGCCGAGGGCTCGGCCGGCACCTCCTGAAAACCAAAACCACAGCCTGCTCCGACACTGGGGCAAAAACCAGCCATATCCTGGCATTCCTGCTGGAAACAAAAGGCACACGTGTACCAAGTAAGTTTGCTATTCATACTGGTTTTGCTTTCCTACGACCTCTGCTTTAGGCTAATTTACATTCGTGTTCAGTTCTTTTTTTTTTTTTCCTCCCCTCTTCCGGGAATTTTGTGGGCTGAAATAACACAAGCTGCTGACTTCCAGGCCTTCCAACTTGATCCTGTCATCGGCAGGCTTGAAGTGCTCCAGAGCTAGCTGCGTGTAGTGAATTAGCTTTTAAAATTTTTTTAGCATGTTGGGAACAGTCTTTTTAGGTGCTGTGTAAGACTGCATGTTTTACACATTACACAACAAGTGGTTTATGTGACATAAGTAGCCTTGAAGAAGAGAGGGACAAGGAAGAGCAGACTTTTAAAGTAGCGTCTAAGTTGTTTTGTATATATATTTTTGGTTTGGGTTGGTGGTGGTTGGTTTTTTTTTTTCATTGCTCACAGCCCACTCTTATTGCTTAAAAAACTTGTATTATTTTTCTGGAATACAAATGCAGAGCTTAGTATGCCTGTGACACATACCGAATATTGCATAGTCAGGGTGTGGGGATCTGTAAGAGCAGCCACTTCATTGAAGTGTGCTTAGGTATCAGTAACATTGACAACAAGAGTTTATTATACTTGATACCTAAAAGATACTTGATACCTAAAAGATGCTAAAATATCAGATACAACAAACATGGGAAAAAATAATACTTTTACATAAATTGTATATTATTTCTGGTTTTGTAGTAGTAGAAACTAGATAGGTAGGTGTGGCTTAGGTTATGCCACTATTTGGTTATAGTTACTGTAAACTAAAACTGCTGATCCATAATCATGAGTGTTTTCAGTTTGGTCCAAAAACAAACTGAGAAAACAAGATCTATCTTCATGTGACAAGTGGCAGTATCAGTATCATCCCTCCTTGTCTTTTCTTCTTTGGAGAAAGTGAAAATAGTGTGTTAAATAGGACAGAGTTCTTGAACATTGCTGAGACCTCTGCTGAGTTCTTGATCTGTTATCTTTTTTTGATGACTAGTTTTCTCAATGTTGTATTTTTTTTTTATTTACATAAAACATACTGGATAGTAATTTCTTCTGTGTAAGACATTTTCTTTTCTAGACTAATGTATTTATTACTGTCAGCTTCTTGTATAAAACGGTGCTTTTTTGTTTTTTGGGTTTTTATGGGAGTGATTAGATACATGGGGTGTGTAGAGCTCGCAGAAAATTCTGATCCTGATCTTGGAGTCTCACAGACAAGTCCCTCTACCAGTATTTCTCACAGCTCTTGTTTTGGAGCTTTGCACCTTAAGCAGACGCTCCCAGTTTGAAATCTTGGCAAAGTTGTGTTACACTGAAGGTAGTGGCTCTTGGAGGACTGGGAATGGGGGCAGAGGAGAAACCTCTGTCTCCAGAAAGTAAAGGCACTGCTTTTTTCAGTGAGTTGGTCTTCAGTGGATTCAATCTCATCGTTTCTGCTCTTGTTTTCCTGAGGAAGGAAAACCTGCACTCGCAAAAGCTTGGGACTTTGTCCAGAGTCTCTTTTGCCAAAGGAAGAACCTCGTAGGGAAGCAGGGAGCTCCTCGGGAGCTCTTTAAGGCTCAGAAACCTTCCTGGTTCTGGAAGAAGTCAGCTCTGTGCCTACCTTCATGCCTTGCTTAGTAGAAGTGCTTGAATTGACTAGAGAACAAACACTTACGATCTCCAGGAAGGAAGCCTCTGTGAGGTAGGAGATGGCCTCACGAAGGGGAGATTATATTTTTTAATTGAACAATAATGTGCTTATTCCTCCAGGGCATGCAGAGGGCCCTTCTGAAGCAATTTTGAGAGATACTGAGTTAAGAGCCAATGCTGAAGCAAGAAGCACCCCAATCTGGCTTTTTTTAAGTGGGAATAGCAAAACAATGTTGAGGTTTTCTAAAATGGTCAAAGAAAAAAACCCAACAGCCCCCCCGCCCCAAAGATTATGCAGTGTTATCCTTAGATTTTATTTTAAAACCAAAATTCTATTAAAATTCCTTGACTTGGTGATTTTTGTTTATCCTCCTATCTTATTTTCCATTCATTGTGGTAGCCAACACCCTTGTAACAATGTGTGTATCAGTTCATATGGCTTCATTAATAATACTGTGTTTCTGCATCCTGGGGGTGAAAAATCCAATTTCTAACTCAGATTATTGCTCACTAGCTCTTGTGACTGCCAGCCACCCATTTTAAGTATTGCCTAGTTTGATTATTGTAACAAAAATAACCGAGCTCATAATCTCGGAGATATTCAGTCTTAAGATGAAGTCTTCTTTTACATAACATTTCTATCTTTTTAAACCCCTCTTCAAAGAATACTGGTTCTGTTTGTAATTCCCTGTTTCTACTCCAGCTCTGCTGAGAAGGGCTTTGCATACTGTCCCTTGGTGAGACTGCAGACCAAGTGACACAAATCCTAGCTGAGCTCAGCAGCTCTGTGTGGCATGTGGCTGGCACCTAATCGTGTGTTTTCCTGGTGTTTTCTTATCATCTTGCAGTTTGCTGCTGCAGATAGCTTTGGAACATTCTGGTGTTTAAAACAACAGCAGAAATGGAAACAGTTAGCTGTAGTAATTACAGGTAAATACTAACCTTCTGCAGGACGTAGAACTGAAAAGAGGATTTTTGAGCTATATCTACAAAAAAGGAGAGCTCTGCTACAGTGACCAGCTCGTACGTTTCTGTAATGCTCCGTTGTGCAGAGTGGGAACCTGAGAAGAGCAGTGACAGCACTGGTGTGCTGCTTCTAATATTTGAATATGACTGAATGACAATGAAATTTCAGTATGTGTCAACTTGTAGAATTTATTGTGATGGAAACAGGACGTTTCCAAAAGGAGGTAATTGAAGAGCACGTTTTAAGAAGAAATAAGAATGGGGAGTTTAAAACAAATTATTGATGTCAGAACTCTTTTCATAACACTTCTCTGTGCCCAGTGAGGGGTTTTACCTGATGCTCAAAAGTATGGCTTTTCTGAGTATTTCTCCATGCATAGCTGAGGCAAATTTCAAGTTAGGTAACCCATTCTGTGATCAAGTGGAAATACTGAGATTACTCTTCATCGAAATAACAATAAAATTAACATCTTTGGCAATGAAAAGTAAGTTTGAAAATAAAATGCTTTTACTTGCCTGATGCTGTGAGTTGAAAAACTTTTCCAGTGAAACAAAGCCTGTTTGATGCTGGAGAGGTATAATCTGGATACAAACCCAGAGCTGTCTTGCAGTCTTTGCTTTTAACTCCATTTAAAAGAAGCAAGGAGTGTTTAGCCTGTGATATTAATGTGGTGGTCTCTTTGCATCTGTGCAGAATCTGAAGGCAGCAGATGAACTCTGTTACCCTGCTAGGCATATACTGGCTTTCTTTCCAGATCACTTGCAATAATCATGAAAGGACATTAAGGAGAAGTTGCCCTTATATAGTAAAGTTTATAGAGCAGTAGCCATGCTACGTACTTAAGTCTAAATAATTTCTTCTGCCCACAAATTGAACTGTGTGTATGTAAAGGTTCTTCATGTTTAGGTACGGTGCATGCTCTGTGGCCAACTAGCAAACTCTTTGCCTCTGCTTCCAAACGAAGTAAACAACCGAACAAAAAAACCTGTCAAAGCATTAGGCACAGTAGGAGATAGTAACAAATGAATGCATAGTGCTTCTTATCATCAGCTGTGGGATAGTTCTAAATTTTTCTGCATACCCCTGACTTCCTGCATATAAGTAAGCATGAACTGAGGTGTTGTAAGTTTAAGGAAAGAGTCAAATGGTACAAAAATTATTTAAAGTCAATTGTCATTCACTGCCCTTGGTTGTTTTTTGTTCAAGCATAAAGCTGTTTCAGAGTCTTAGCAGTATCTTAATAGTTATTAAAATAAAGAAAAACAAACATACCAGTATTAAGCTTTGGACTTGACATAGGTTGCTGAAATCCCAGAAATCTTAAAACAGACATCTAACCTAAAGGCGCTTTGGCAGGTCAATTAGTTTCTAGGTGGTATGAAGCCTTGTTCTACACTGTGGGAAATAAACTGATCTTATTCACAGGTTGTGCTTGATAATACTTGATTTAGTGTGACCAAATTTCAATGCAAGTAGGTTATCTCAAAAAACACTGCTGAAAAACCTACTACTTTAAATTTGAGTAGTAGGGTTAATCAGCTTTAGCTAATACATAAAATTCAGTGATTAAGTATCGCTAAGTTTCTTTTCTGCTCCAAAATGGCAGAAGTTTTATTTTAGTAATCAAAATAGAAGAAAACAATAAGTGTGAGTCTGTGTTATGAAAGTTGTCAGGCTCAATGTGCTGTGATCATCGATAAATTTAGCAGCACTGGAAGCTGTAAAAACGCTTCATGAGCTAATCAGCTTTTCAGTTTTTTGGTTCAAACCAGTCTCTTTAAAAAATTTGTCATGTTTTTGTTTAATGAGAAAATGGATTTGTTTATTTCCTATGTGCTTTTGTAGCATCTCTAAATGATGGTTGATCTTGCTCGTGGATGTAGATTAATATTTGTTGCAAATAGTTATTCTGTGTGGTGAGAAAATTGCAGAAGAATAAAATTTCAGGGTAGTAACGCGGATTATCTTTTGAATGGAGTTTTGCAGAGAGACATGGTCCTGTGTTACCAGTGGTCTTTGGGTTTTGTCTCTCTGATGTACTGCAGTCAACTTTCTGATCTGGAAAAGAAGCACCAACATAATCCTACTATTTGTTATTAGTTTTACTGTTGTTTAGGAGGAGAGTGTGTGTGCAGTTTTAAGGTTGTCAGATGGCAAATCCACTTCTGGAGCACTCCTAAGGTTGCACTTCAGACAGGAACGTCCTGATGAGGCTCTCCTGATGGTTGAGTTTCATGCAGAGTCCTCACCCACTCATCTCCCTGAGCACTGGCCCTTCCCCAGGCAGCGTCTGCACCAAGAGTCTCAATGCAGTGTCAAAGCAAACATACCTGTTGAGGTTTGTCTGTCCTCTGCAGATGAATGTACTGTAGCTCTACTTCAGTTTATTCCTCGCGTTTGCTCTGAACTGTGAGTGCATTTTGAACAGAGCAGATTTAAGTTTCTTAGCTGGAAGGGGGAGTCAGTTTATCTCTAAAATTACTTTTCTGGTTATTTTTGTCAAGTTGTGGAAATTTTAACTTTAAAAATAGTAATAGTTTTTACATATTTTTAGGTTATATTCACACCATCTGAGTTTATGAATGTTAAAAGCACAGGAAGCATCCCTAGAGATAGGGGTTTGTTGTTGTTGTTTGGTTGTTTTTTTTAAGATGGGTATTTAAAACCATGTATATTGAAGAACTGAACCACAAAAACATGAATTCAACAAACTGCCTATTCAAATGAGTCTCCATGCTTATATATTAAATCCTGTTTGGTTTGGTTTGCTTTATGGCAACCAGTGCAAAATTGCGGGGCTTTGCTGGATCAGGGCTATAATGAGCTTAGTGGCATCACAGTAACAACGTTACCAAAGAATTTTAGATTGAATTAGAAGTTAGCTACAGAAAAAGTAACTGTCCTCCAAGGATTTTTTTCCCACCCCCCCTCAGTAGCTGGCATGGGCAGTAGGCTGTGTTTTTAACATGCAGTATTTGTGAATTTCAACAATGGTAATAGGCTTTAGAAATGAAAGAGGCATGCCAGTAGTCACGTGTGGCAAAGTCAGTCAATAGCAATTGCAATGTAAATTGTTTAGAAAATAAATAATGCTGATTACTTCTACAAAGAAACTCCTCAACAGGATAACACAGCAGCATATATAGTAGGAATGTTTTATGTAAATATACCATTGTCTGAATAACATACAGGTACTAACTGGAAACCTACATCCTGCTATTCCATTTCATTACGTTTTTAATATTAAACCTCCACAAAATTAACTGAGAGCCTGAAATCTTGGGAAAAATATTGTTCTTTTGGTTGTGTGGGGTTTTTCTATCTTTCTCTTAAAAAGGTGTTGTTTTTTCTTGACAACTTAGTAGCAGAACTATGTATAGGAACAGTAATTACAAAAGAATAGGATATTGCCAGAATTACTTGGGATGGAAAATGACACAGAAGCACTCAAATTTGTAATTTTTAACTCAGCTATTATAGATACAATAATAATAAAAATTCTATAAAAAGGTAGTATCAGTGCTACATTTTTTTCATTCTAAATCACTGCATATCTTAGGTGCTGGGTAGCTTTAAATATATATGTTTATATATTTATATATATATATTTGTACATATACACACACACACAGATGTTGGCTCAGTTTGTGTCTTGCAACTCCACTTGGCTTAATGGAAAATTAATGGAATTGTGTTTATGCCACAGATTGCAGTATTGATTCTTCATCGCAAATGTATCTGGAAGGCTGTGCGTTGCTTTGCTCGCGGTGTTATGAAGTGCATCGTGAGATGCTGGAGTGGCCTCTCAGTGCCATCCTTGGCCTGCCTTCTGCCTGCTGACAGCCTTTGTGTGTCTGGGGAGGTGAGGGCTGCATAGCCATTATCACATGCCATCAAAGCAAGTGGGACATTCAACCTGTAACAGCTCAAGTGGTGTTTTACAGTTAAGTGAAATAACCTGTTATTTTTCACAATAGTTCTCTAAAGAGCATTCGCTGCCCACATCTTACCAACACTGTTAATTAAAGCTTAGTAACAGAACCATTCATGTAAAGAAGCAGCTGTTTGTAGTCAGGTAGATTAGGTTTTGCCTTGCATTACACAGCTGTATTGAAGTAAGCCTGGAAGTTAGTAATATGGAAATAATGAAGTTGATGGTAGCTTTAAGCCTGAGAAGCAGTCCTGACTCATTTGTATGTAAAATGTGTAAGCCCAAAAGAGTACTCAGGTGGCTCTTCAGTCCTCTGTCCTAGACTGAGTACAGCTAGGTCACGCAGAAAATATTTATATGAGCTGGCCCAAAGGCTGCCAGGGCTGGAAGTGCCTGGTTCATCTAGGCAGCCTCTGCCATGGAGCAACTCTTCTCCCAGGAAGGAAGATCTTTGAGCTCTGACTTGAGAGATTCTTTGTTATAGCATAAGCCAGTTTCTTCTTCTTTTCACATTTTCTTGGCTCCCTGACCAGGGGACAAAACATCAGGTACTGACTTGCTTTTCCTGTCACTAAGTCCCTCATATATAAGTTTTCTTCTTTTTTTTTTTTTTCCTAAGCCTGTCCTCAGATCTTTCTTTATACATCTGTACTGCAGTGTGATGGCCAAAACTGTCCTAGCGTTTGACCTAGAGAAGCTCAAACTAAAAAGATGAAAAGTGGAAAGTTATTATCTGTATTTACATTTATAGTTATGTTGTCATGGTAACAGATTTTTATCTCAGATTCCTCCTTCCTTGGTTGTTTTTGGCAAGAGTATCTCAGCCTGTGGCATTGTAACCTTACATATTTTTTGTCAGTATTGCTGCCTGCCTAGCTTCTGGGTTTTTGTGTTGTTGCATCTGATCTTCAACGTACCACCAGCCTGTCAGACCCCTTCAGGAACTCCCTGAAATGTTGAGACTGGAAGCTGGCTGAAAGCAGGCTTATCACCCAGTATTACACACTAACTTCCCATTTCATTCGAGAAAATGTCACCTCCATACTGTGAGAAGTTGCAGTGACAGCATGTCCTCCTCTGGAGGTTTCTTCATTGTTATCCACCAGGCTTACTTCCATGTTTGAGTGTATTAAGTGTTATGTTGTCTTTACCTGCTTTATTTTTGACCAATCTGTTGATGCCTGTTTATTCTCTTGCTGTCATCTAAGTGTTTCTGTATTGGTTGCTTGGTTGCTTTCAGCATCTCTTCCCATTTTGTAGGTAACTCATTGGTGCCTTGTTACCTGGCTGCTCCTTTCTAAGGGTGAGGAATGACCTCCTGCAGTCTGATGAATCTTCTCCGTGAATTTCCAAAATTTATAGTTTTAGTTGACGGTAGCTCTCACTACCTTGCGTATGGAGTAGTTTCAATGATTTCCAGCTTTCCATAACTGAGAGCTCTCATAGAGTTCTTCACCTGCCATTTTCTTTTTCCAAGTAGGCATTTCCATCCAGTTCCCTGAACAGTTAAAATTACGTTCTCGTGATGTTTGTCACCTTTACTTTCTCTCTTTTCTTCTTCTGTTGCACCTTTCCTTTTGCGTCCAGATTTCTGAGGTATGCACAGTGAGACTAGATAACCCATTTTTGGTAGGCTTTTTTGTTTTGTTTTACTAACCCAGTTTTTCGCTTGTGTGACAAGTTTTGCTGTTGTGACTACGCTGCTAATTTGACTAATGAATTTCTAAAGGTATTCCTTCTCTTATCAAATTAGGTCCTCAATCTCTTTATCAGCCCTTCCTGGAAAGCCATCCCCTAACTCACGGCCAAGAGCGTCTAAGGTCCGTTGGTCGGTTCCTGTGCTTGTCTGTCTGTCTGTGCCTGTCCTGCCTGCCAGGCAGGCTGGCGAGAGCACAGGCTGTGACCCTGCAGCTGTCATGCTGCCTGTCATCCAGCAGCTCTGCTAGGAGGGTAGGGTGATTAACAGGTAGGAGTCTTTGCTTAAACAGTGTTAACCTGTAACCTCTTCTCTGTCTTTTGAGCCCCTTCTGTGGTGGCCATGGGGGTCTCGTGCTGCTGGTGGCTCCTCTGCAGGGAGCATCTCCGTGTGCTCCCTGATGGTGAACTCCCTGTGGTCCTGGATGCTTTGCCATGGAGTTTGCCTCCTCTCCCAACTCGCAAAGGTGCTTTCTGAAGAGCCGTGCAGCAGCCGTCCCCTGCGCCGGACCTCCCGGCTGCCCCCTCGCTCACAGGGGACCTTCCCCGCAGGCTGGGACCGGGGCCGCCACGGCGTCCTCCAACACCCGTACCTCTGTGCGGGCAGGACCCACGGGGGTGCAGCTGCAGGAGGAAGAGGCGTCAGCACCGATGACGCTCATTTTTCCGTCCACTGTCAGCTCTGCCCTCCAGCAGAGCTAACAACACAACAAAAACTTTGCTCTCTCTGCGGGAGCGCCTGCCTGGCTTTCTCTGCCGAGCCCTAACCTCCTGGGCAAGTCGAACTCTCCTCATTCTTGCTTTTCTGTTTGGCAGCATAACCTTCTTGTGAGGGGCCCAGGCCGCGGCGGGGGTTTACCACCCCTGGGTGCGAGCAGGGTGTGCCTGCCCGGGCCGCAGCCTCTGCAGCAGCTGTGTGTCAGGTGGTTATTATGTTGGTTGCTAGGCAGCGTTTTAATATTTACCTCCACGCCTGACACACATCCGTGTGTTGCTTCACCCCTTCTGCAGTCCAACTGTCAAGCTGCAGCAAAAGCAGCTGGTTAACAGCGGGGCATGGCTGGCCACAGCACACAGCCCTCAGAAAAGGAAAAGCAGAACAACCCGCAGTAAAAAGTAGTCCCCCAGAGTCAGGCTGGTGTTGACCGGCTGCATGGTGGCTGCCAAACAAGGGGTTGGACCTTGGCAGCTTCTCATGTTGTCAATCTGCAAGGCTCAGTGTGGTCGCCAGACCCTGAGCACTAAAGGGCTGGGAAGGACAAGGACCCCCTTCCTCCTTGTAGTGGCTCTTGTCGTGGAGAGAGTGGAAAATTGGAGGCCCTGAATAGTGGGGAATTCAGGGAAAAAGTGCTGTAAATGAAGCGAGGCACGCCGTGCCCCTAAGGGAGCCGGAAGATGGTGGTGGTATGGCACTGCAGTGGTCTGTGGGAGGGTGCCCTCTGCTCGCCGCCATCCTTCCCACTTCCCCCCCAGCTCCCCAGGACAGGGTTTTGCTTCCTTAAATCAGCCCTGAGTGTTTTCATGGAGGATGGCCTGGCATTCTCCGTAGCCACTAATCAGCAGCCATGCCTTAAACTGTTTTCTATCCGCAAACTACTCTTCCTCCATGAGCATTAAACTCCTCATCTCTTAGTTGCTGCTAGTTACTGCCATCCAGCTGAAAAGGGCGGAAAGAAGCAGCAGCTGGTTTCTTTGGGAGGATTTCACTAATCTCTACAGGTTGTAGTGGTGCTGCTGTGCTGGAACTTGGGAAAGATTTTTTCAGTGTATTGTAAGGAAAAGGCTTGGTAGGAGTTTTCAGAGGGGAGGAAGGGAGAAGGGCTCAGATAAATGTGTTTTTATTAAATGGACAGGGACTAGGGTGACTAACACGAAGGTGTAGAACAGATACCTACTTGTTAGTCATATAGAAGGAATTCAGATTAATTTCATGGAGGAGAAAGAAGAGGGAAATAAAACCTATTAAATAAAGGGCAAATTAAGAAAAATATAGTGTTGCCTACAGATTACCTGATGGTGGTAGTGGAAATATATGAAAACATTGTTTAAAAAGTTTTGTTGCCTGTCCTGATGTAGGGGAGACTATACATTCCTGTGTACGTCTCCACCCATACAGAAGTCCCTATCTATTATGTATATACATAATATGTATATGTTGTGTATATATGTGTATTTATGTGTGTATATATATAATATGTATATATACATATTATGTATATAATCTATATGTATATACATATATGTGGAAGCAGGTATTACTTGCTTACATTTCTGTAGTGTGACAATTGCAAATTGTCTCTAGTATATATTTAGAGTAGTCAAATCTCTTTCTAAGGTGTGCAAGATACCAGATACGCTGGCAGGGAGAGCACACTGTCATCGCCGAGGTGTACCTTTTAAATTCTGTACAACTTTGTCTTCTTGTTGAGAAATGCTTGTACTATGAAAAGTTCTAGAAATGAGAAAATTTCCCATGTGGAAGTAAGAAGTCACCCTGGGTATGGAATAGTAATATGGCTTCTGAGTTCATTCAGATAATGCATGTTTTCATACAGCAAGTGGCATGGTAAACGTGAAGAAAAGACCTAGAAAAATTGATAACTTGTGCTGTTCATTTAAATGTAAACTATGAATGCATTGTTGTGATGGAGATTGCAAATACAGCTTTAAGCAGAGGAACATGAAGCAGGAATAGAGAGGTAGTATTACATCTGTATAAAGTATTGATGAGACAATTCGAATATTCATTTCTGAGCTTTGAAGTTTGATACAATCACAGCAGAATTAAAACATGCTGTTCTCAGATTAGCGTCACTGAAGCTAGGAAAACAGACCGTGTCATTTACAGCTTTTCCAAAAGAGTTGCATGATATGTAGAAACACATGTGTGTGTGTTACATACAGATTAATTATTCCTTTTTATCTCAGCATATTTGAGTTTGCTAATTTAGTATTAAATATTTTGTGTGACAAGTAAATCCAGAAGTACAACTTTTGTTAAAAAAAAGAAAAAAGAAAAAAAGAAATGTGGAAGAATCCTGCACAGTAGCTATTATGCTTCAGTATGAGAGCAGGATTTGAGTTTGTTTTGATACTTGATATGAAATTTGCTTTCAGTACATGTCAGAGAAAAAAAAAATGTTGTGAGAAGATCTGTGGGCATCACGCCATCAAAATCCTACATACATGTATTGTAGAAATACAGACGAGACAGAAGATCTAAAATGATACCTCTAATTTTCAGTAATAATTTATTCTTAATTTTTAGCTGGATATCTAATGAATTCCAGTTGCTTATGCTTGCTTAACATTAGTATGTGTAACAAAGGTGAAATTAATTAATTTTCTTTTTTTTTCTCTTGGAAGCAGTCCCTCTCTGCAGATGCATCAAAAACGCAAATTATGAAGCCATCTGAAACAAAGGTATGAATTCTTAAGAAACTCATGCTTGCAGTTAAGCACAAATATATGAAGCATTGGAATTTCTTTTTTAATACTTTGATACTGAGTAACTTTACTTCACGTATTTCTTCTCTGCAGCTTAGTTTCCCCTTCAGAAAAAATCTAAAAAATGCTGTACAAAGTACTCAGAGGATTTTATGACAGCAATACTAATTTTAATTTTAGCTCAGTCACACTTTGTGACATGTATATAGCTCCCCCCAGTGTAATTACAGGGTTATTTACCTAATGATAATTTTTCACATATTCAAAGAATTCAGGACAAGTTTCAGCTTTTAGTGCATGTACAATTGCATCTTCTCATTAATCTCATATCTTTGTCTGTCTGACAGCTTCCTTGCCTTTTGTCCTTTATGCTTGTTCTGTCTTGTCTTTGACTAGAACTTCTGTAGTGTTGAAGCTGTGTCATCAATCGTGTACTTTACTTGTTAGAAGAGAGTCATAATCTTCACTTACGCCCCTGTTGCCTAACAGAATTTACGTATATTATTTAAACAAATGATTAATGATTCCCTTGTTCCTTCATTTTCCATAACTGTAGCAGTGAAACCAACAAAAACATTGAATACCAAACTAGACCAGCAGGGACTTGTGCAGTGGTAAAACTTAGGACTGTCTGCACCTTGTGTAAGTACAAATAAAGGAACACTTAAGGTAGTGAGGTTAGAAGAGGCCTCTGGAGGTCATCTGGTCCAGCCCTCCAGTCCGGGCAGAGCCAGCTCTGCGGGTAAATCAGACTGTCCAAGGCCTTGCCAGACAAGCTCTGACTACCTGCAAGAGCAGATTGCGCAACGTCTCTGGGTAGCCAGTTCTGATGTTCGGTCACCTTCTTTATGATGATTTTTTTCCTTTTATCGAATGGGAGGTTCCTTTGCTGCAACTTGTATCTGTCACCTCTTGTCATTTTAGCGTGCATCTCTGAGGAGAGTCTAGCTTTGTCTTGAAGTTAGCCATTACGTTCCTCTCAACCTTTTAAAACCCTTTTCCTCCACGCACACATGTAAGACTTAGACTGGTATCAGTGAGCTGGACAACAATTAAATCGTTTCCATTTTTGCGTGATCATCATTACTCCTAAGTGAAGGTATCTGCAAGTCTCCAGTTTCATCTTCCTGTTATGTTTGTGAGTAAACTCATTTGTATCACATTCATTAGTCATGGTGTTCTCCATATGGTTTAACCCAGCCAGCTACCTGAAAAGTTATGATCTTTCTCTGCTTGAAATTTGAAATAACTCTAGAAGAATATGGTAAATTTCTAACCAGGTCTTTAAAATGGGTGTTTGCAAGATGAGATGAAAATAGAGTAGCAGAGGCATACCATACTTCAGCGCTGTGAGACTGGTAAACGCAAATCCCTTTGAAACAATATCCTGCATTTGTATGTGGAAGGCAATTAATGTTTTCTTTTAATGTCTGTTGCATTATTAATGCCTTCCTCCTGCCGGATTAAGCAAGTCGTCTGCATTTTGACAGTAGACTTCTTTGAAGAGAAATAAGATTGCTGAGTCACTTCCATTTCTAGTCCTAAATTTCTTACAAATTAACAACTCTTCCCTAATTGCCTGCTATAACCACGTCTCATTTGTCTGTCTTAGAGTCTCTCTAGTGTGCAGCTACTCTTAAGCATGCTCTGGGCCGGTCTTGAGCTTTCAGTTCTGTGCATGTGAATCCTTTGTCTCAAATTAACCCTCAGGGTTATGCCCCTCTGGGACAGACGTGAGTTACTGCAGCAGAGGAAGGAATGTAGAAGTTCTTGTTTTGTAGGCGAAGCCCCGGGGGTGAGGTGGAAAGGTTGGAGGACCAGGGTGGGGAGCAGGCACGCTGCGGCTTTTGCTGGAGGAGTGGAGGAGGCAGGGTGCTGCCACTGCCACGACAAAAACACATCCCATTCAGCTTTCTTCCTTTTGCACGCGTTTGTGCAACCATGCTGTAAACTAGGGAACTAGTTAAAAAATATTATTTTTCTTTTCCAGGCTATTTTTCAGCTTCCTGAGTCAGTTTAAAATGCGGCCTCTCAGATACGGGCACAGTGCAGGTGGAAGCAGGCAGTAGAAGGGGAGGTGGAACATCTTTTTCTCCCTAGGAGTTCAGTGTACACTGTAAACTGATGCTATGGCTTCAGGCTGTGACTGCTTACAGCTGACTCTGTTTAAAGGATGACTGAGTAGTTGCCTTTGAATGTAGTCTTGTACTAAAATTGTGCGTTTGACTGGCCTGGTAATAATTTTTTTTATTGGATTTGAACTTTGTTCGTGCAAAAAAGTGTATCTTAAATAGATGTGTCTGTGTGTAACCGTGTGTGTTCATGATGATGTGTTTTAATGTGACCGTAGCATCTTCGTGTGTAAGTCTTGAATCAAAGCATTGCCCATATGAGTCCATATGTTCTTCAGCATTGTCATAGATAAATTTATAGTATGAGCAATTCTGCACATTTTAAAAGATATACAAGAATAATGAATAATACATACCCTACACAAAAAATAGGTCAAGTATTTAGTAAAATAATATTTACAATATTAAAAAAAAGGCATGCAGTTGCTAATAACTGGTTTGGCAGCCTGAGAATTTGAATTTATGTTCTGTACAGCTATTTTCGGGTGTTGACAGATATGCAAGTAAATATATTTTATTGTCCTGCAAAAAAGGTGTGTTTACTTTTCTTCTGAAAAGCACATAAGGAAAACCTGAATTTGTGCTCTAACAGCAGGGTACTTAAAAGTCCTGAGCAGGCAGCAGTCCTACAGCAGGAAAAGTCAAACTCTGTGTTTTGTGAACCTCATGCTAGCACTTCTGTTACATTTCTTTGCAGCCTTGCTGCCGAAGGACATCTCATGTCTGATTGACTCTTTGCTTTAGATGTTACGTAAACATGCCCAACCTTTTTTATCTCAAAAACTGAAAATTTAGGATTACCTTTTCAATATAGGATTATTTAGTGGACAGGTACACAAATGGATGTGTGTGTCTTTGAGTTAACCATATGGTAGTCATGTAACGAGGATGTACAAGTGGGAGCGTATAAAGTGCGACTGAACTTGAGAAGTACTGTGTTTTAATCAGGTTAGACAACAAGAGAAAATCCAAAGGGGGGAATCTGAGAGCTTAAGTGATTGGTTTTGGGGGTTTTTTTTTGTTTGTTTGTTTGGGGTTTTTTTTAATTTTAAATTTTTTCCCCACTTTGGAGTTTGTGAAATTTTTGTTGTCCCTCTCTATCAATATTTTACCTGTTGTGACTTACTTGCGTGCGGTGTTGTGTTCTTTACTGTGGTCTTCAGCTTCGAGACCTTTGCCAAGCTTATGCCTGGGCATCTATGTTTTTATGCATGTTCAGGATTTCCCAACCGAGTGTCTGTGGTTCAGTGGGTGGGTGTGAATACTTGCATAACAAATGATAAACAGATTTAGCAAATCTCTCTATGTGGTCAGCTAGAAAACAGAAGCTGGTAAATCTAAATGGTGTTTATCTAAATGGTAATTAATGTTTGGCAGCTGAAATGAAAATATTACAAAGCAATGAAAAAATTTAAATTGCCGCCTAATAGATTGGGGGGGGGGGTGTTCACTGACTTTTAATAGGCTACTGGGGAAAAAACCCTGTTATTTGTCTCTTAGTAACTTTAAATATGCTCAATGTATTAGTAGGATAGAGGGGATAAGAAAGGCTTCTGTCTGTGGCACCTTATTTCCTAGGTGGAGTTCAAAACTTCTCTGCTGTAGGTGGACAGAGTGCCACAAGACACGATACTGGTGTCCCCCGCCGGCTCCAGAGGAAGCGTAGGGATGCCAGCCCCAGGCTTCGGGGTTTGCATCTTCCTGTGTACTCTCTGTACCCACCGCTGTTCCTGTCAGATCAGTCACACTCCCCTGCCTGGGTCCCGGTGCTCCCCTGGCCATTCAGCAGCCAGAGCTTCTGAGGCTCGTGCAGTAGGCAACAGCCTTCTCTTTGGCATCTCTGGATGACTTTCCAGTAGCCATATTGGCTCTTTTTGTGTTAATCATAGCACAGCTGAAGTAGCAAGAGCAAGAAAAGATAGTAAGAAAAATATGGTGAGGAGGCTGGCATTTTCATTTTCTTCTTACCAGATACAACTGATATTCTTTAATTTTTCAGTGTTTGTTCTTACATGTTTCTACTAGTAGTAATTTGTTGCTTACTGTACTTTGACTTGAGGTGAATCACAGGAATCAATTTTGTGGCATGGCTGCAGAACATTTTCAGGTGTAAATCAAACTGTTCATTATATTAGTTTATTATCTTCTTTCCCTCTCTTTTCGATCCTTCATATGAGGCAAGTGTGTGTGTGTGTGCGCGCATGCGCACGCGCACATTTAGATCGCTGGAGTGGAGGTCTGTGCCAGGAAGTTGTAAACTGCAAGATCAAAGTGCTGTATATTATTTACATAGCATGCGTGTTCACGAGCGTGAACCTGACTGATATTCTTCTTTATATAAGCCGACCCCTTAGAAATAACCAAGCATATTAATCTCTGAATATATGCTGCTTACATTTCAGTCCGCACCAACAACCAAAGCAGAATCTGGAAAAAACATGCAGTCAACCAAGGTAAATACTTATCTTTCACCTTTGGCAAGTTGTTGTACTCTGGTCTTTGACTAACTTTGAAAAAAGAGGCTAAACTGTTTGCTACTACTGTGCCACATGAAACTGCTGTGTGATTAGTAACATACCTGTGTGCAAAAGAGCTAGGAGGTGACAGGTGTGGAAATGCAGTGTTTGGGGGAACAGTCAGGATGCTTTATTGCTTCATAGCAGCTTAAGAAGTGTTCTGTTAACCATCTGTAAATCTGTCTTGTCCTTATTTGAACTTGTGTAGATCATGTTCATAGCATTGAATGGTGGTAAGTTTAAATGATCTCAGTTTTTTATTTTACGACAGCCAACAGATTCTCAAAATAAACAGCCGCCTGAAGAGACACAGAAGGAACCCAGTGGTGTAAGTTGTATAATTTTTTTTTTCTCTCTGTCTCTCTCTCTTTTTTTTTAAATGAGGACTTCTTGTAGTATCTTTCTCTCTCTTCTCTCTTTCTTTTCTTTTCTTTTCTCTTCTCTTCTCTTCTCTCTTTCTTTTCTCTTCTCTTCTCTTCTCTCTTTCTCTTCTCTTCTCTTCTCTTCTCTTCTCTTCTCTTCTCTTCTCTTCTCTTCTCCTCCTTCTCCTTCTCCTTCTCCTTCTCCTTCTCCTTCTCCTTCTCCTTCTCCTTCTCCTTCTCCTTCTCCTTCTCCTTCTCCTTCTCCTTCTCCTTCTCCTTCTCCTTCTCCTTCTCCTTCTCCTTCTCCTTCTCCTTCTCCTTCTCCTTCTCCTTCTCCTTCTCCTTCTCCTTCTCCTTCTCCTTCTCCTTCTCCTTCTCCTTCTCCTTCTCCTTCTCCTTCTCCTTCTTCTCCTTCTCCTTCTTCTCCTTCTCCTTCTCCTTCTCTTCTCTCTTTCTTTTTTCTCTCCTCTCCTCTCCCTCTCCTCTCCCTTTCCTGTCTTTCATTTAAAAAAAAAAACCAAACCAAACAAAGCCAGCCCATACGTATTTCCATATCTAATGATAATAGTTTATCTCTACACAGGCGAAAAGCCAAACCTCACCTTCTGTGGCGACAACTTCTAAACCCAATAATACAGGAAAAGTAACTACAACTCAAGGTGACCAGCCTCCACAAGCAACCTCCATAGAGACAGCAAAGGTATAGTAGAAGTAGCAGTCCAATTTTTATTATTTATGTTATTGTAGGATTTAGAAATCCAGGTCAAGATGGATTCTTATGCTGAATATTGTAAAGTGAGACTGGGCCCCCACAAATCACAATGTAGAAAACCTCAAAAGCTGTCTTGTGTTTCAAGTTGTGTATGACAAACCTACTTGTGCTGTTTTAAAATCTGGGACTTAGAAACTTCACGCTTGACCCACTAATTGACTGAAACAACATCCTGGATATACCACTTCCAACTAACCCATGAGAGCGTTAATGGATAAGCATCAGCTGCAGATAGAGCTGCCCAGCCAGATCGTTTTGGTAGTTTGTGCTGGTTATTTGGTGATCCTGATGTGCATCCACCTTTTGTTGTCCCCTTAGTGCATCTGTTTTCATTGTCCAACACGCTCTGGCTGTTAGCCAAGCAAGCAACATTATCAGAATTGTAGGCCTGTTCCCATGTGTTACGTGTTTCGGGGTCCTCTGTCATTCACGCAAGCTTTTTGCAAGTTCCTTGCAGCTACGTGGGTGTAATTGGTTCTTTGTCAATCTCTTCCTTTGCCCCTTCGCTACTGAAGGTGAACAGAAGGGACTGCCTGGTCAGTCAAGCAAATGCTTTGTTTATATAAGCATTGCCATCATGGAGCTCCTTCACCTGTGGACTTTCAGGCACGTTTGTAGTAGCAGTGTTGGCTCCAAGTGCAGCAGGTCAGCAGGTTATCCGTTTGTAGTAGGGCACTCCGTACATCCTGACTGCAAGACTCTGAAAAAAACTAGGAAGAGAAAGGTTGGGGAAGAGTCATTTCAGAGGGGCAAGTGGAGAAAAAGCTGGAGCAAAAGTGTGTAGTAGTCAGGATCCAGGTCTTTTGGCCTTCTGGTCTGCGTGTGTCTGGGTGATGAGGCCAGAGTAACATGAAGGACTCCTGCAGCTCTACTACAACCCACTTTTTTTGCAGTAAATGAGAATGGTAGTAATGCAGAAGTCTGCATTTTATATTGGTGTTGCTCCTGCACCTAACTCCCTGAAGCAGTTTTCACCCTACCTATTTGAGCAACATTTGCTGATGGTGTTAATGGTGTATTGAGAACTATTGGTTGTAAATGAAAGAGACTTGGAAGGGGCCTCATAGCCTTTCTGCACTGCAGATTTCTTTTACTGGTAAAGTAAAAGAAAGAGGTAGAATACTTAAAATTGCATGCTTTCTTTCTCACAGCAAAATAACACTGGAAACAGAGTATGTCTCTGTAGTATTGCAGGCAGATTGTAGCTTGCTCTGCCCAAGCATCTGTACGCTGTGCAGGTGTATTAGCCAGTTGCTGAGTGTAAAAAAAAATATGTGCAGCCTCAGAGTTGGATGTTTTAGGCTGGGCTCAGTATCATGCAAGCTGCAGCTACTCAATTTCCAGACCACTCAGCCAGTAGGTAGAACCAGCTTACCTTTTTTTATTCAAAGTGTAGATGAAGAGGGACAATAGATATGCATGTGTTGTGTTTTAGCCCCAGCTGGCAACTCAGCCCCACCCAGCCGCTTGCTCACTCCCCCCCCCCCCCCCCCCCCCCCCCCCCGCCCCTGGTGGGATGGGGAAGACAATCAGAAGGGTAAAAGTGAGAAAACTCGTGGGCTGAGATAAAGACAGTTTAATAGGGAAAGTGAAAGCCACGCACGCAAGCAAAGCAAAGGAAGGAATTCCTTCACTGCTTCCCATGGGCAGGCAGGTGTTCAGCCATCTCCAGGAAAGCAGGGCTCCATCACACCTAATGGTGCCTTGGGAAGACAAACGCCATCACTCCAAATGTCCCCCCTTCCTTCTTCTTCCCCAGCTTTCTATGCTGAGCATGACGCCATATGGTATGGAATAGCCCTTTGGGGCAGTGTGGGTCAGCTGTCCCAGCCGTGTCCCCTCCCAACTTCTTGTGCCCCCCCAGCCCCCTCGCTGGTGGGGTGGGGTGAGGAGCAGAACAGGCCTTGACTGTGTGTAAGCACTGCTCAGCAGTGACAAAAACACCCCTGGGTGATCAACACTGTTTCCAGCACAAACCCAAAACACAGCCCCATACAAGCTACTGTGAAGAAAATTAACTCTATCCCAGCCAAAACCAGCACAGCATGCCTGAGTAGAACATCTCTGTTCTACTTTGGTTTGTCTCCAGAATTTTTAACATAGGGCCATATAATAAAGCCATCTCTTAATTTTTCTCTTATTTACCAGCCTAAGTCTGAGAAGATGTCCATAGCAGCTGGGACAGCTGCTGCAGGTGTAGCTGCTGCAGGTGCAGCTGGTGCAAGTGATGTTACTGCAGCTGATAAGTCAAGTACTGAGGTTGGTAAATACAGTCCCAAGCAAATGCTTCCCTTGTAAAAATGTCTCAGAGACTGTTTCTCTCCCTGGAACACTTCAGTTGCAGGAAAAATAAATTGGTAACTGCTGAAGTATTGCTATGTAATAGTTATGTATAGTGGTGAAGGACTATCTGAAAGAATAGGTAATAAACTAGTGGCGTGTCATTTGTTTTTTGTCAAATAGGGCTTATTTAGAATCACTCTTACCGCAACTAGCATAAAATTAATTACTCTTTATCTTCAGTTATGTTGTAAAGGTATGGATGTATATCAGCTGGTATATAAATGCAAATTATCTTGTTACTGACATTGGGGAACAGATTTAAGAACAGTTCTCACTGAAGAATTTGGCAAGTGCAGGACCTACAGAAAGAAAGCTTTTGGCTTGGTTTCCAGGAGTTTTCTACAGATTCACCAGATGATTCAGGGGTTTTTTTTCTTTGTACAGCATGATAACTTCAATAACGGTCTGCTTATTTTTTAGCCTGGTATGGATGAGTCGGCACTAGATAGCCTAATAGATACCCTAGGTGGACCTGAAGATGATGTGCCTACTAGTCCTGTTTACACTGGTCCAGAAGTTACGGTATTTTACATTTTTTATTTTTATTTTTTAGAAGATTCATCTCTAAAATGTGTCTGTAGTTGCTCACTACTGCATTGATCCAGTATTTGTCACTTTGATCTGCTAAGAGGTAAAATAGAGTTTGCACAGTTGCATTTTAGTGTTGTTTTCAGTAATACAGAAATTATGCAGTGTCCTGGTTTAGCCCCAGCCGGCAACCAAGCCCCCACCCAGCTGCTCGCTCACTCCCCCCAGTGGGATGAGGGAGAGAATCCGAAGAGTAAAAGTGAGAAAACTCATGGGTTGAGATAAAGACAGTTTAATAGGGAAAGCAAAAGCCGCGCACGCAAGCAAAGCGAAGCAAGGAATTCATTCACTCCTTCCCATGGGCAGGCAGGTGTTCAGCCATCTCCAGGACAGCAGGGCTCCATCACACCTAATGGTGCCTTGGGAAGACAAACGCCATCACTCCAAATGTCCCCCCTTCCTCCTTCTTCCCCAGCTTTATATACTGAGCAGGACGCCATATGGTGTGGGATAGCCCTTGGGGCAGTTGGGGTCAGCTGTCCCAGCCGTGTCCCCTCCCATGCTTCTTGTGCCCCCCAGCCCCCTTGCTGGTGGGGTGGGGTGAGGAGCAGGAAAGCCCTTGATGCTGTGTAAGCACTGCTCAACAGGAACGAAAATGTCCCTGTGTTATCAGCACTGTTTCCAGCACAAATCCAAAACACAGCCCCATACTAGCTACTATGAAAAGAAATTAGCTCTACCCCAGCCAAAACCAGCACGTACAGTTATGTGTGTGTTGCAGTAGAAAACAGTAAATTGTCAACAAAGAAAGTCTGTTGCTTTTTTAACTGACTTCCAAGCATGGTCTCCAGTGGATTTACAAAAGGCAGTGATTGAGGTATAAGAGAGCGAAACAACCTAGGAGATTTCATTTCTACTTGAGAAAGGGTAAAACATTGAGAATATGGGGAAGAATGCATACTTTTTCTGAGTTAGAATGGGATAGTAACATAAGAATGATTAAGATTACAAGCTCAATGTCTCACTGCAGTACTCAGCTGTGATACAAATTTTGGAATTTATAAATATTTAAAATTCAATCTAGGTACAGCAATACATTCTATGATCTGAGAGGCTGAAATGGCTTATGTTAATGCAGAAGGAATCTGGCAATGGAGATGCCGTTTTGCTAGATGATGTGCACTGCTGAAGCTAGTCGAGATGCATGTGTGTGACACTAGGTTCTGAAAGACACTATATAGTCACAGTCTAGCACTGGCCCTCTGACCTAGCCAAGCCTTGTGTTTTCCTTCCAGAAGTATCACTGTAGATAGCTCTACATTAGAAATTTATTTCAATAAACAAGAGTACAAAAATTAATGTGTGCATTGTTTTCATAGGAAGATATATCTTCAAGATACTTGGAAGAAATGGGTAAACGGGAAGGTAGTCTCCCTCCAGAGTATGTTAAATTGTTGAAGGTTAGTGTGTTAAAAAAAAAAAAATTCTTGATGCGTGTTTTCTTTCATATTGTATGTTTTTGCTTCACATTTACTACAACATTAACTCTCGTTTTAGAGCAAAGGAGATGGCAAAGATGGAGTCCCACCAAAAGCAGATGAACAAGATAAAGTAAGACTTTTTTAATATTGGAAGGTGAAAATAACCCAATTATCATTGGATTCCTAGGAAAATCTAAATGTTGCCTGTCTTCCAAAAATCCCAGGAAGTGGGAGAGGGCTGTGGGGGCCCAGATAACGTAGATACAGATAAAACTAAATAGAATTTGTCACAGATGTTTTTAATAAAGAAGTAGGAATTTTCAGGACACTGACTGAAGCTGAAATAAGCTAAATAAATGCTCATAGAGATATTGGGTCTAATAATAACAAAGGGAAGAAATAGTAGCTGTGCATGCAGGAGGTTCTTTGTATTGTCTTTAGCAAAGATTACTTGACTTTCTATACTTAGCAAAAGAACTCTATAAGCCAGCTTAATTTCACTGTTTATAAGTTTAGCATATAAAAATAAAAGCTTATCTAAAAAATGAATCAACCAGTGAGGGGAGATACCTTTGTTTTTTCTGTGACAGCAATGATGAGGTCAAAATGTGCTGATGAGGTCATTGTGTGAGTAAGCATGGAACACACTCAGATTTTAAACCAAGTTTGACAGCACTGATATTTGAACTTTAATAATCATAACATGGTTTGCAATTTCTTGCTCAGAAACCAATGACAGATGATGAGCTTGCAGAGGCCCTGTCATCTGACTTCACCTGTAGTACTGCTTCTGGTGAAGAAAATAAGAGTCTGACAGAGGTATTGATATTTTTCTTGCCATCGCATGCCTTTATTGCAATGAAATATTGCCATTATTATATTAATATTTTGGTTTAAAAAGATCTTGACAATTTTCCCCTTCTTTTTATTTTTGCAAATTTGCCTGTAAATTCATATCTCTCGTTTTGCCCTTATGTAAAAGAAACCAAACAAGGAAGGAGAAATCATGCAAGCACAAGCAGCGAGTTCAGTCAAGACCTCAGTTCCTCCTAAGGAGAAGAAAACAAAATCAAAAGAGGTATACATGGTCATTCTTTGACTGGTTAAATTCTAATTAAAATTTACAAGCACATAGTGTATTTTATGTGTGCCTGCTTCTGTAAAGATGCTCATCATCCTCATCCATCATCCTTTTCAGTTGTAAATCCTGTTTATCACAGAAAGTATAGGAATAACAGGAATTGCCATTGCTCAGATTCTTAACTGTGCCTTAAAGACCTGGCCTGAATGGGTCGGATGATTTTCCCTTCTGGATTCTTCTGCAGAATAACTGTAGTTCTTCTGACTAGAGGCCATAGAATAGAAAAATGTGTTTTCTTAGCTATGTGAGGTGTGTTTACAACTTGGATATGATGTCATTTTCTCAGGTTTTACAAATCTTTCTTTTTTACTCTGTAGAGAGCAAATGGGACCTTACCCTTTCTGGGTTTGCCATTTCAAAGCATATGGCAATTGTGTTATGCGATACTATGCTTTTTTGGTTTTTTTTTCTTTTTCTTTTCCCCTCTCCTTAAGGGGAGATATGCCTTGATTAGACTGTGCTAATCTTATCACATAATTTGTCATATCCTGCAACGTGATGTTAAGGAAATAAGGTAAAGCCAAACAGAAATTACCAGTCTGGTGCTGGCTATTTACTTCATGTACAGCATAAAAGATATGTAAGGTAAAACCTGTGTCAATTTAAAGAAATAATGAAATGATTTGCATATTTTCTTAAATACAGGAAATTAAAGATGATGCAGTGGAAGCTCTTCTTGATACTCTTGGTGGACCTGAACCTGAACCTGAAGAAGATCTCAGGCCTGTTGTAGAGGTGTCAGAGGTATAATCTTACTCCTTTTTACAGCAGCTTTCAGACTCTCCCATGGAATCCCAAGTCCCCTTTGTTAGATACCGTACAAATGTGTAAAATAACAACAAAGCGATTTTCATATCAGAAGCCTAAGGAATGTCTGAGTCCTATGTGATTATGAAATGAAGAAATCCCGAGTGGATACAGGTAGAATAGAATATAGTAGGGTGGTCTGGAAAATTATAAGCATTTCACAGAGTCACGGAATCACAGAATCGTATAGGTTGGAAAAGACCTTTAAGATCATCGAGTCCAACCGTAAACCTAACACTACCAAGCCCACCACTACACCATGTCCCTAAGCACCTCATCCAAACGTCTTTTAAATACCTTCAGGGATGGGGACTTCACCGCCTCTCTGGGCAGCCTGTTCCAATGCTTGATAACCCTTTCAGTGAAGACATTTTTCCTAATATCCAATCTAAACCTCCCCTGGTGCAACTCGAGGCCATTTCCTCTCGTCCTGTTGCTGGTTACCTGGGAGAAGAGACCAACTCCACCTCTCTACACCCTCCTTTCAGGCAGTTGTAGAGAGCGATGAGGTCTCCCCTCAGCCTCCGCTTCTCCAACCCCAGGTCCTTCAGCGCTCCTCATCAGCCTTGTGCTCCAGACCCTTCACCAGCTTCGCTGCCCTTCTCTGGATACGCTCCAGCAACTCAGTGTCCTTCTTGTAGTGAGGGGCCCAAAACTGAACACAGGATTCGAGGTGCGGCCTCACCAGTGCCAACTACAGGGCACGATCAGTGCCCTAGTCCTGCTGGCCACGCTATTTTTGATACAAGTCAGGATGCTGTTGGCTTTCTTGGCCACCTGGGCACACTGCTGGCTCATATTCAGCCGGCTGTCAACCAACGCCCCCAGGTCCTTCTCTGCCTGGCAGCTTTCCAGCCACTCTTCCCCAAGCCTGTAGCGTTGCAGGGGGTTGCTGTGGCCCAAGTGCAGGACCTGGCACTGAGCCTTGTTGAACCTCATACAGTTGGCCTCGGCCCATGGATCCAGCCTGTCCAGGTCCCTCTGCAGAGCCTTCCTACCCTCAAGCAGATCAACACTCCCGCCCAACTTGGTGTCTTCTGCAAACTGACTGAGGGTGCACTCGATCCCTGCATCCAGATCATTGTTAAAGATGTTAAACAGAACTGGCCCCAACACAGAGCCCTGGGGAACACCACTTGTGACCGGCTGCCAACTGGAGTAAACTCCATTCACCATAACTCTCTGGACTCGGCCGTCCAGCCAGTTCTTTACCCAGCAAAGAGCACACCCGTCCAAGCCATGAGCTGCCAGCTTCTCCAGGAGAATGCTGTGGGAGACAGCGTCCAAGACTTTACTGAAGTCTAGATAGACAACATCCACAGCCTGTCCATCATCCACTAAGTGGGTCACCCTGTCATAGAAGGAGATGAGGTTGGTCAAGCAGGACCTGCTTTTCCTAAACCCATGCTGGCTGGGCTTGATCCCTTGGTTATCCTGGTTATCCCTTGGTTATTTCATTTGGCTATGCAAGCACACATACATACACCTTGCCCTGTGTTAGCTATAGTTGCTCTGTTTTTTTCCCCAAGCACTGGGTACAATTTATAGCAAGCTTTTGTTTTGCATGTATTTTCTGTTTGATTTTTAATTAACTTTTATGGGTTTTAGTGCATATAATCCTTTTTCTATCAGACCCCATTATCTTTCTAATTTGGGTCTTGCCTTTCATCTAAGAGTTTAGTTTTTCTTCAACAGTTAGATTTTAACAGGAGCCATGTGTTTGCATGTTAACTTTGACTTTCTAGTTTAGTTTTGCAAATTCTGCCTATAACCCTACCAATATCAGTTATTTTCCCCTGTCTTCACTAACAGCTCAGAGCAAAGAAATGAGTAGGGAAAGAGTAGGAAATAATTTTTTGCCAAGAGAAGATGTTGGAGCTCAATTTTGACAAAAAAGAGCATGTTGTATTGCAGATTCAGTCGGTCTGGGCCTTCAGGTAACTTAGTGGATACGTTGCTTCATGAAGGAGGTCCAGAAAATTAAAAACTGTGTTTCAGTAGGAGAGGTGAAAAAACAGAATTACAGCTTGTATAATCAGAGTGATGAAAACCAAGGAAACCTGAGGATTTTGTACACCCCAAAAATTCTAAAAGTACCTGCCACAAGGTTATGGCTCTGAATAGTGTCTGAAGTTTTTTAGAATTTAAAATAATATAGCTATATTCACATATGGCATTGATTCTTAAGCCATGATGATTTTACCACAAGAAATTTGATAGGAATAAATTGAGGAATTTTAATACCTTGATACATGGAATAATTTTATCTGATGCTAGTACTTCTTCAAACAGTAGGCTGAAGAATCTTGAAGTTGAGTGCACTTTGAGTTTTTATTTTAATTTCTCTAAGTGATTTTTTTTTGTTCTGTTTAAGGCAAAAGCTAAAGAGAAAAAAGAAGAAAAGGTTGGAGAACGTGATGATACGATACCTCCAGAATACAGGCTAACACCAGAGTTGGTAAGTTTTTCATATCTCCATTGCTTTGTAAATAGGGCACTGCGTCTGACACTTTGTTTCGTCACAGAGAGGGAAAGAACGTGCAGAAAACAACCAAAACTAGTATTTAATCAATACTTTTCTTTCTAGAAATAAACTAGAGATACAGAAATCACCAACAGGCTTTCTCCTGTTGGTGATTTCTGTATCTCTAGTTCCCTTCCCTTCCTTTGTGGGCATGACTGGGTTTCTTAGGCATTCTGAGCAAAGATCTGATCTTCCCAGGTCACACCTTCCTGCTCCAAGAGTGCTGTTACTTGTTTCTGATATTAAACCTCACTGTTGTACAATCCATCACTTTACAGAAGTGCTTTTGGGTATCACTTTGTAATGTAACCATGAAACACTGTTGTAAAATGGTATGAAAATTACACTCATTTTTTCAGATTGTCACTTCAAGTGATGGAGATTTGGTCAAGGTTAAGCAAAACAACAATAGAACTGAGATGTGTTTTCCATAAAGTTCAGAATTGAAAGGTTTTGTGATGGTTATTAGTATAACTCATGTTAACAAGGTTGCTGTATAAACTGGCCTTGCTGGAACTGAATGTTAACATTTTATTTTGAAAGGAGCAAGTTTTACCCCTCCTTTTAGAGATTTCAGGACTGCCTGACTGTAGACCTGGGATTTAACCCCTTATTTGTTCAAGTGCAAAAGTTTGGGTTTTGCATTCAAAGATGTTTTACTAGTGGATGAATTCCTGCTGGTTTATTGTGGAATTAATTCCTGCTGCATATTGATACTGATAGGAATGAACACTTTTTGGTCTCTTGGCCCATTTGTATTGTGCTGACATCACATTTGCTTTTTTTTTCCACTTACCTGGCCATGTAAGAATTCCCCCTGTTTAGGGGAATTCCTATTACTGTGTCACTGATTTCACCTTGTGTGTATCATTGATTTTATATTATTTTGCTGGTGATTATGGAGTATGGCACTTCTTATAACAATGGAAAAATGTCAATAATACTTACTTTACTTTTAGGATAAAGATGGAAAACCAATATTGCCAAAGCCTGAAGAGCAACCTAAGGTTAGAAAACTGACAATATTGTAGGAGTGTTAATAGATACCCTGTTTTCTCCCTCTCCTTCCTCACTTCTCTCTGTGCCATTGTGTAAGTCTCTTGGTCTGCTTGTGTGTTTACTTCCTTGCACAAAATCTGCTGATCTGAAGTGTCAAGTGAAAGTTGGTTTTATTGAAATTCACTGGCTGTGAATGAAGAGCTCGTGGTAAGAAAAAGGTTTAGCGATTACGAAGATAGGAGGGAGTTACAGAAATGACTGCTGCCACAAAGAAAAGCTGTATGGGAAGTTACTGTAAGGTATTCTGTAGAAGTCTATTGGAGCTTTTGAAGGACAGAGAGAGGCGAGGCAGAAAATCTTTTGTTTTCTTGACAGTTTCCTCTCATTAGTCATCAAATATAAAGGAACACGACTGGAAAGAAGGAAAAAGCTGCTGTGGACATTCTCCTAATCGCAAAGAACAACTTGAACTTTGCAAAAAATATCCATCGTGGCCTAGAAAGTGCAAGATAGTTTGAAAGGGAAAGTTACAAAGGTTAATTGAAATGGCACAGGAAGAAAGTGAAAATTAGGAAAAGCAAAGGAACTGTGCACTGAAGGAACTGAGGGCTGTGAGTTGAGGAGTGCTGCCAAAACTGGAAAAGCACAGGTAACCTCGGTTCTTCTGAAATGAGTGTGAAGGTCAGGACCAATCTAAGCGAGAATGACACTGTGCCTTTTTAGCAGAAATGTGAAGTCATTTGTATTATTCAAGGTTGAAATATGGAGGAATGCAAAGGCAGTGATGAAAAGACTTTACATCTCTGAATTTTCATGTCAGGTCTTAGACGAGCAATCGTCTTGAGTGGGTGATGAGAGCTGCACAGAAGGAATGCCTGCCAAGCATGTCATAAGGAAAAAAGAGCAGCTATGCTCTGAGGGAACCAGACACTAATGTTAGGAGACAAGTCTTCCTGTTTCACAGGGAGTACAAAGGAGACAGCACACACACAAAAAAAAAAAGCTCAGAAGAGGAACAGGCATGAGTTAAGGGAGGTTGGTTCACAGTGTGACTGAAGTCCAGTACAAAACCAAAGCAGAAGATGAACTCAGAATCATGAGGTCTTATGCCAAAAGAATTAAGTGGTTAGTAGAAGAATAAGTATTCCTATGCTTTTCCACCCCTATCAATCAGAGACACAAATATAATTGAATAGTTGTTCTGTAAGTGAATCACAGGGGTATCGAAGTCATATGTTGCAATATTTTTCTCAGCACTACTTCAATATTTGTAATTTGAAGAAGGCGACTTTGAGCAAGATGCATTCACCAATATTCCTGTGGTATCATGAGTAATTTAGATCTGTGAAACCAAAACTAGCAAAACAAAAAAGTTATGTCAATAGCTGAAAAACCTTCAGTCACTTACAGGTCTTCCTTGATTCCTGGTGAATGCCAAGGCTGTATTCCTTCATGATTTCAACTAGGGCTTCTGTTACTTTGGGCCTTCATTCTGCATACCCTTAAGCACATGCAGTGGCATTACTTTTGTGAAAAAAGTTGTTATTGCCTAAATGCTTTTTTGATTTAGTGGAGGAATTTAGTTGTTATGAAAAGTTGGACCTTATGTCATGAGACATTTAATGAAGACTTAGGGGCACTGATTGACAAAGGGAGGAAAGTGGGAGGGAAAATAAGAGACTTTCCTTTAGAAATTACATTTTATGTATTACGAATTTGACCAAATGAGCCCTAACCAATTAAATTCCACATAGCAAGTGAATGGTGATCACTGCTAGCAAAGATTTAAACATTTAGGTGTAAACAGTAGTTTGAAGGATCCCAGGAGCATTAGTAATAGATCATAGAAGTATCTAGATCACGTAGTATCAACAGATTGTAATAGATCCCACAGTAGGGAACTAAAACTGCAGTTTATTCACTTTTCCCTAAAACATGTGCAGTGAAAACCACTGAGTGTCAGCTGTCAGTGCACAAGCTAAGAGAACTTGCAGCTGACTCTGCCTCTGAGGGAACTCTACTTCTGCTGGAAAAAAAATTAAAATGGGAGAATGATAATCTGATGGTGCTGCTTTCCACTATCTATATGTAATTTATACTTGAAGTATTATAGCAACATGATGCTGTTACAGTAAATACTATCCAGTAAATATTAGCATTCCTTTTTTTGTTCTAATTAAGAGGTTGCATTTTCCTTTTCAGTAGCCCTGTAAACAGTATGGAACATAATGTTCTCTACATTATATTGACTTTTGATAACAAAGCAACTGACTCATTCTGAAAAGTGGTTCTCTTAATTTTGTGCCCTGTGAAATTCATGCTGTTTTGTTGCACGTAAATGTGAAATGTTATTTCAGTGTAGGCTACAAAAGTTTTCCTGCTTTCTGAGTAGTTGAAATATAATTCTTGGAAAAAACAAATTAAAAACAGGCAGTGAGTCACCTGTACCACATATGTCTTTTTTTGCAGCCTTTGAGTGAATCTGATCTTGTTGATGAATTTTCAAAAGACTTTGCCTGCCCTGCACAGCCTACAGTACAATCCAAACCATCGAAGCCCAGCAGCACATCCAAAGTATGTCTTTCTAGTTCACTGAAGATGCTGACACTGATAGTTTTGCTAAGACTTGATAATGCTACTGTTCTTTCAAGAAAAATCCTTTTTTTCCTGTTTTTTCCTCTCCTGCTGCTTTCAGTGGAACATGCAGTATTGGCACTTAGTCCTTAATTGAGGGTCTTCTACCTTTAAATTTAGACTTTTCTTTCTTGTTTTGTACTGTATTTAAAAAAAAGCCACTTAACAGGTACATTTTGGGTTTCTGAGCATATTCAGTAAAATGCAGTGTAATTGTTCTGTTTCAGAAGCCTTCCGATCCTGTGTCTGCAAAAACTACCAAGGATGAAGTAGTCCCTCGTGCCACAGCTTGCACTGTGCAGTCTTCAGCTCCATCAGCTGTGTCTTCAGTGAGTAGTCTTAGGTGGAGCTAAAGCAAAACGAAGTGCTTCATTTATGCAATGGTATAGCATATCGTCAAGATGCTTATTTCAGTATTGCATATTTTTCCTCCATAGAGGTAAGCCACAAAGGCTGAGTGCTGTCCAAAAAAATCAAGTCAAGCACAAACTGAACAGGGAAGGTCAGTGACCTTCTTAATAGAGGAAGTCAAACTGACAGTTCTTGTGGTCTGCTCTAGCTCTTAATGCTCTAAAAGGGATCCTGTTTCTGAACTTAATGGATACTGCAGGAAAAGACAAATTCTACAAAAAATCATAATTGTCCTACTGAATATTTCGGAAGGTTGCATTAATGGCTGACATTCTTGCATGTCTTCTCAGAATACATATGCTTCTATTAAAAAAACAAACCAAACCAAAAAAACCCCTGTGGAACATTTTAGCTGTGAGTAAGTCTTTGGAAAGGAGAAGCCTGTTAACAGAGCAACCCCTGTCAAAGTTTCCTTATGCCTTTAACTCGGCACATCCCAAGTATGTGAAGACAATTAGGGAGAGAAGCATTACAGTTTTTTAGTTTCCTTCTCAATTTTTACCTTCAGTAATGTGTGGCTGGCAGTGGTAGTATATAGACAGGTTTCTTCACCTGCAGCTGAACTCCAAACTAAGAATTGTTTTTTACTGTATCGATACCCTTACAGATTGGTCAGGTGGCAGATGAAGTAGTGGAAGCCTTGTCCAGTAGCCTAGGAAAGAGGGAGCCTGATCCAGATGAAAAGAAACCTGCTGTGGACAAAGTTAAGGTAGAGAAACAATCAGACCTCAAAAAATAGACTTTTGACGTAATTATCTTCAGTGTTACTGTATTTCCTCAGGCTAGAAGCAATTTAGAGATAATGTTTTCAGTTTTTTAAAAACAAAATTTACTTGTTAAACCGGTTGTGTTCTGCTTAGGAAGTACTAGTAGTGTACTAAATGTACAGTGAGTACATTATCTTAATCATTTTGCCTATTACAGTACAGTAGTTCCCTCAGCTTCTGCAAACTGCATTTGCTTAGTGTCTTACTGCTGAACAAAAGCAGAATTAACATGCACATCAGAGGTAGCATACAGTATGGTCCTTCTGAAGAAGGAACCAACTTTATGAGGAGTCGCTTAAATTAGGAGTGATACATAGAACTTTGTTTTTTTTCACTGATCTTGTTATTTTAACAGGGAGCCTTAAGTAAGTCACTGAAATATGTGTATTCTGTCTAAGGGAATGCTGTTCGTAGTCACAGTCTGAATGCCCCCATTTGCCACCCCAAACCATGGGCCAGATGGTATTGACTGGAGCCAAAAATAGAGGACAGCTCTTCTGGTGGTCTGGAACTCTATGAAGTGAAAGTTCCCAAAGTTGGCTTTACTACCTTTTCTTAGTTGTCATCTTCCAACATGACTTGTATAGGGGATAGTCCTTTTTGAAGTTGGCTACCGATTTCTCTGTTCAGCCTTCCTTTGCATGCATCCCAGGTAGCTGTTGAGTGGATTTCCAAAAAAGTCAAGAATTAAGACTCAGAGGTATAATGCTATTTTGTTATTGGTCCATGCTTGTCTGTTTACTTAACTCTGTTGATCCTCACTGAAGTAGGTAGAGCTACTTCTGATACCCACAGGCAGAAACAGGCAGAGAAATGAAGGCTTTCTCAAGAGAAAAGGGTTTTCTTTTAATTTGCATGAGATTTTTGTCTGGTAGTTGGATTGAAAGACTAATTTGAATCAGTAGACTGAAGACTTTGAAAGCTTGCTCATGTGCACATCTGTTGGGATGTAGTTATTTGGGTTTATTAATATTATTTTTATTTTGTCTGCATAGGAGAAAACCAAACAGGAAGAATGCAAAAAACTGGGTGAAGACGAAGAAACAATTCCTCCAGAGTACAGATTAACAGAAGCAAAAGTAATTTATTTAATGTGCTGTTTTAGTCTTACTTTCCTTTCATTCCTCAGAATATATGGATGAAACTGAAACTCCATTTCATTTTGAAATGTTGCTGTTCAGTTCAGGTATTTTTATAGTATATAAAAATTCCGGTTTGTAGTTCCTGAATATCTGACATCTATCATTAGATGCCTGCATAGTCACAGAAGTGGTTTAGATGCAAGTACCTACATATGAATAATTTTGGCTGAGATTGGTGCACTGGAGTCTTTCATTAGCTTTTTGTATTTTAGAACTTAACAAATTGTGATTGGTCAAAGCTGTTGAAAAAACCCTGCGCTTCAAGGTGCTATTTTTGCAAACGTCACCACACAACTCATTTGACATAAATGGGTTGCTTAGGTATAGCCAAAATTTGCACAACACCTGCCACAGCTGCCGGTGTGAAAAGATACTGCCTTTCTGGACTCTGCATCCAGGAATATTGTTACCAATCTGGAAGTTGGGGGTTTATTTGTTAATTGTGCTATTTCCTGGAAATTCAATTGGATCCTATTCAAATCCTATTCAATTGGAAATTGAAACACAAAGTAGGGAAGCTCAGAATCCCACACACTGAATCACTTTTCAGCACTTAGATGCTTCTAAGTTACAGGACCTGGAATTTTTAAATGACACCTTGAGTAACAGCGGTAGATGCTAGAGGTTACTAGCTAGATCATTTTCTTGTGTAATACTGTCTGTCGTTCAGTGAACGCTCTCAGAGTACTTGTATTGCAATGTTGTTTAAAGGCTGCTTGGTTTAATGTAAGGAGCTTTTTCTTTTGTAGGATAAAGATGGAAAACCACTCTTACCAAAACCTGAAGAAAAGTTCCAGGTAAGAAAGTGAATATTCAGATAAATGCTTCATTCATTAATTTCTTACTCAAATGTCGGTAAGGATCCCCAGTCTTCCAGTTTAAAAATGGAGATAGGCTGTGTTGCCTGCTGACTTTTTAATAGATGAAAAGGCTTAAAAGCCTCTTTTTTTTTTTTTTTCTTTTAGCCTATGAGTGAAAATGATCTTTTAGAGGGTTTGACAGAAGGATTTTCCTGTTCTCCATCCCCATCTGCACCTTTACCTACACCAACTGTAATAAAGGTGAGTATATTTGATTTCTGAAAATCTGTTTTATTTTCAAATTGTTTCAGTAATCTTGATATTTTGTTTCCTTTAAAGTTTAAGTAAACTTTCTTAAATAAAACTCAGTAAATAAAAATTTTAAATATTTTTTGCAATATGTTAATAGAGAGCAGGACTTTAATAATTAGAAAAAACTAGGTAAGTTAGTTGTCATATCTTTTTACCAGTTACTTGCATAAATAATGCTTTGCAGTTGAGACTTTATAAAGTGTTGCTTAGGAATATAGTAATATATGAATATTGTAACATAACGATGAAATAGATTTCATCGGCTTGATGAAATCTTAGCTCCTCCGCAGTCATATAAAATCTGCCTCTGACTTAAGCTATGCCAGGGTTTAACCCAGTAGTTGAGATGAAAGATTGAATGTGAACAAACTGAGATGCAAAACAGTTGCACAGTGCTTCTCAGGAAGGGGGTTCAATCTGAAATAAGCAGAGCTTCTAAGAAAAATAAAGTCCTAGAAATAAACTGTATGGGCATTGCATTTTAGATGCGTGGAATGCGATGCATATTTTTCTCTTAGTCCTTTGTGTTAGTGATGATGCTGTGTCTTGTTTCAGAAAACCAAGGAGGGTAAAAAGCCTGCAGATTCCTCGGACGTTATCTCTGCTGCTACAGTTTCTTCAGTGCACTCAGCAGCTCCTCCTCTAGCTTCTACCTCAGTAAGCAACCTCTTCTGTAGATCCTTATCTAGGATCTACATTTCTTTGCCAGGAGGGTGGTCAAGCACTGGAACAGGCTTCCTGGAGAGGTGGTCGATGCCCCAAGCCTGTCAGTGTTTAAGAGGCGTTTGGACAATGCCCTTAATAACATGCTTTAACTTTTGGTCAGCCCTGAAGCAGTCAGGCAGTTGGACTAGATGATCGTTGCAGGCTTGGGCCTTTAGCCGAACCACGCCTTTCTTTTCCTGGTTAGGTAATAAGTACATTTAAAATAATAATAGTGTAGTCATTACCATAGTGGCAAAGTCATCTGTAAAGCCTATAAAAGGACGAGTTCAAGGTTAATGGAGGGACAGGCAGCACCATGACCTCCTTTTAATACCAGAAGTTCCCTTCGTTGCGTTTAGTGGTAGTGTTGCATGCCGCCTCCTTTCTCCATTTTCATACGTGCAGTGGGAGCTCCCTCTAGTGTTTCCAGCCTAATTTGAAAAGGGACTACAAAGCTCCTCCCACCTGGGTTTTAGTTGGTTTTAAGGGCTTTTTCTCTAACCAGTGTTTGAATAAAACTGGTGTGAATTAGCAAAAGGCCATACATCTTGTGAAGATAAAATGTTAACAAGTTTTAATTCAGATTGACACTTCCTTAGCAGCTAATCTGGAGTCATAATGTTGTTTGCAAAAGGAATGGCAATTACCGAAAAACAATCTTTTCATAGAACTCTTCTCCTTAGATCAGTTAGGCTTATGTGTAACAAAAAAAAAAGGCATTAAAATAAATTCCGTAACCCCTTACTGATATTATGTTTTCTGTAGGTCTAAATATTTTGTAATTTTTTTCCCCAGCTATTGCAGTACATTGAAATTACAACAGGAGAGGTGATTGTTCATTGTTCACTGAAGTTGACAGTTCATTAGTCAGTACTTACAATAGCTTGATGAAGTGAATTATTTTTACAGCTGATTTGCTTTCACATTCATTTCTTGAATGTGTTTATACTTTGTTAGGGAGGAAAAGTGATGGATGAAGCCTTGGATCTCCTGTCTGATTCCCTGGGACAGAGGGAACCCGACCCTGATGAGAACAAACCAGTTGTGGATAAAGTAAAGGTAACAAAAGACATTCTGAAACGTGTGTGGTCAGGGGCAGACACCAAACAAAAAACAAACAAACAAACAAAAAACTGATATGCTTACCTTATTTCTTTGAGATTTTTTAAAAAATGGTATAAGGTAATATTTCTTACATACTCATAGGAGTACACGGCATGTGATTTTCAGATGTAGAAGTAAGGTTACTAGAAAAAAACAACATACTCTTATGTTGTCCTACATGTAGGCATATCAATCAGTTCACTTAAATGTTTTTTGCTTCTAAGCATGCACTCTTCAGTCAGCTGGATTACTTGTGGTTTTTTGTGAAAAATGTTCAATTAGTTAACACACTTTAGCCGCTTGGTGGTAAGTGTTGAAATATTACAGGAAATTTGCAATAATTTGATTTCAGTGCCTTTTATTGTCATTATTCTAATTTTTCAGGTGTCTCCGCTGGCCTCTGTTTGTAAAATCAATTTTGTGGCCTTCTTTTTGTCAAACTTTGACTTTTATAACGCCACGAATACCAAGTTCATCAACGAACATGTTCATTTAATCAGTCCCATTTTTTAACTTGCTTGTTTCTGCTTGTTTTGTCTTCATTCAGTCTTTCTTTGTATAATTGTATAAAGACCTTTCTGCTAATAAGAAAAACAGATGCATTTCTGCACAGTAGTAAATTACTACAAAAGTAATAGTAAATTGTAAACTGAAATACTTAAGGTAAAGGACATTACTGGAGAAAAAAAAAACACCATAAGCTGCCCATGAATAAATTTAGGCTGGAATCTAGAAGGAGATTTCTACTCTCAGACCAGGCTCCAGTGCGGAGGTTGTTGGCTGCCTTAGGAACAGGTTTATACAGTCTGGGCAGCATTGTCCCTTGCCATAGCAAGGGAGTGAACGCTTCATGTGCAAGATCTCAGCAACTCCTGTGCTTCAGTGGAGCTGTTGGAGCCCAGCTTTCTTCATGTGTTGCTCTTTACAACAAAGGCATGGAAAATGCTTACACTGGATGAAAAAAGTTTCAAAAAGAAGAGGTTCTTAAAATGCCTGCGTTAACAAATACAAAAATATTATTCAACAATATGCTTAGAAACCTACTTGTATCTAAACCAGGTATTGCATTAGGCGTGTTTCTAGTATGTTTGCCAGAAATCAAAGCAGCATAAATGGAAAAATAAGTGTAGTGGAAGGAATGCTTTCCTCCTTGATGCGGTTTTCAGGAGCCTGTGGTGCTCTGCCTTGTAGTTGTGTTGGATTTTAAACTGACTCTGGCTCCTGAGTCTGATGAGAAGTGTAAGCCACTCTTGGTCAGTTTGGGTGTGAGCTGGAGAAGTGCCCTGGGTTTTGCTAAAGGTACTCAGATGCATTCATGGGTAAGACATTGCAAGAACGTCAGTTCTGTGTTAAAGCTACAGTGCATGGATGAGATTGGATGCAGAAGTATGGAATTACTCCTTTTAGTCATAATGTTAAAAAGCAGAACTGAAAGTTGACATAACTGCTTTTTTATGTTGAGATGCTGCTGTGTATATATATGTTTAACTTATTAAATGTGTACACTTACTGAGAGCTAGTAAATTTAAAACTTTCAGGCATGAAGCACACTTCATAGTGAAATACATATATGGTTTTTTTTCTGGTAGTTTTGAAATTTTAAATTCTAAAAAGGCAGCTGTCCTAAGTTTAATGAGCACTCTTGACTTGCTGTTTGCTAATGTTTCTAACATAAGTATTAAAGTTGTTAAAAAATTAAATGCTTTCAGGAAGAGGCTAAATCTGAACACAGAGACAAACTTGGAGAAAGGGATGATACTATCCCACCTGACTATCGAAAACTTCTGGAGTCAGGTGAGCAGGTAAGGAAAAGCTTTGTTAGTTTTTATTTAGCTGTCTTATTGCAACACCAGGAATTTGTGCATATGAGCCAGTCTGTCCTCTTTGGAATTATGGGGAGAAGAGGGAAGCTGAGTAAGTGAGTAAGTGTGTGTATTGTGTGTATTACATCTATGTATTAGGGTTAAACATGTAAATATCCTACACTTAGAGTAGCTCTGTATCTCCTTGCATGCATTTAATTAAAAAAACAAATGACACCACCCTTCCCCCAAAAAGGGGTTTTTTTCTTTTCTTAAATCAGGCAATCTGAACAAATAAATCACTTTGAACCACTCAGTAGCAATCAGTGTCCTGGAGATTTAGCAGTATAGGTTCCAGTTACACTGGCTCAGTGTTTTAGGTGCTTGGGAAAACCAGGTGAAAAAATAGGGTGTCTCCCTTGAAACAGCTTGGCTTTATAGTCTCCTTTTAAAGAGGAGATACTGGCAAACTGTGGGTAACAATGCTTTTTCATTCCAAGTAGTTTTGTGCCAAGTTTGGGGACAAAGTGTATATACAGGTATTAATTGGTGGTATACCTAAAGGCCTGTGAAACTGCCATTCACTGGAGCAAGTGACTGCTCTGACAGTGATTTGATCTTTTCTGGATCAGGAAACTGTTTTTCCAGTAGACTATAAGGTTAGAAAGATGATCTCTCAGATGTAGTCAAAGTAATAGAGCTTGAAAATACATCGTGAACTGACTTGGAATACATGGCATGAGGAATAAAGTAATCAGTTCAGAGTGGTTCAGCTTCCTTGGAAATCTGTAAACTCCCAATGTCGTACATAAGTATTTGTATCCTAAAACTAATCTGACCAGCTCAAAATGAGGATGTAATCTTTCTTCTTCCCAAGGGTAAACCAGTAAAGCCAACAGCAAAGGATGATGTGAAACACAAAGAACAAAAGGTAACATTTATGATATTTTTGTTCCGTGTTTGTTTCATGCTGTGTGCTTTGATCTTTTTTTCGAAGTAGCGTCATTGTAGGCTCATGGCGTGATTCATTGCAAATTCTCATAAATGCTATTGAATGCAGTAGGTAATAGTGTAGACAGTAAAACTTTTGTGAAGTGTAACTCTTCACAATAAATAAGTTTTTATGCACAACTGTGAACGTTCAGGTCCAGTATTCAAATTGTGCATCTTGGAAACCTCAAATAGATACCTCTGTTCTAACACATGTGTAGAGCTCAGGTATGTGTCTCTTTTAAGAAAGGGATAATTAAAGCAGACATAAATTCTTGAAACATTAATTTGACTGTGGGAAATATTGCATGTTGTATGACTTCAGAATTAAAATTATTGCAGAAGCCTACAGATGACTCTGCAGCTATTGATGCCCTATCAGGTGACTTTGACACTTGTGCAAAGGCTCCTGCCACACCACAGCCCTCAAAGGTAAGACATTTTCTGCTAATAACTTGCAAAATAAACAGTTTTTCACTACTCTGTGGAAGTTCCTCACTTTTTTTGCAGTACCTCAGTTTAGGTTTAGAGGTAGCCTCTTTGGAAGATGCTGTCAGATGTAGTGATTGTCTTACTACTGTAATGCAAGTTTGATGCATCTTGCTGTGTACTAAATATTTGGAAGAAGGAAGGTTTGTGGTATTTAAGGTCTTTTAGACAGGTAAGACAGGCTTGGAGAAGTGAATTGAGCAGAGAATCGTGGTAACAGTTTTTGTACAGATTAGAGTGGTCAAAAAATGTAGAGAGGCAGAGAAATCTTTATTCAACGATTGCATGCACTACCTAGTGATAGTTGTAGGCTGGAACTGTAAAACAGTTCAAGAGGGTTTTCCAAAGAGAAATGCTAGGAGTAGAAAAGAGGTTTAGGTGTGTTAGGGAAAACAGTAGAGCTGACAAGAAAAATGAAGGAGGAATGGACTGGAGAGGTCTTGTAATGAGAAATGGAGTGGTTTTTTGTCATATAATCATCTTAAACACAGCTGACAAACACCTGTCAGACTTTTCCCAGGAAAGTGCTGCACATGCGGGGCTATATGAAATGAACTAGCAGTGGAAGCTGCGTAAATCTGAAGGTCACCAACATGAGGGTGGTGTTTGAGAAAGGATGGTTGTGCTGGGAAAGAGTGTGAAGAAGGGGACTGAGATTTGGTCCATATGTGAGGAGAATCACTGTCAGACATGCTTTCTGCTTGCTCTTAACCCGGCATTTGTTACCTTGAGCTTGGACACAGGGAGAGGCCTTGCATGGCTTTGAGACATCTGCCATGCCACTACAGTCACCTCACATGGTTCCTTGGCAGAGGAACAGAAGGATGCTCTGGGACAGCTGGTGTGAAAATCATGGACTCCTTTTGTTTTCTACAAGCGCTCAAAGTGGTTAAGAACCAGTAACTCCCTCATTAGCCATCTGCTCTCTTACCCTGTATGTGACGTGTTCTGTCCTATGCCCTGGTCCCTCACCTACAGGCAGAGGGAATGGTACACGCTTTTTTGAACGGTGACTAGTTTTTGTACTCAGCTGGTTAAAGCAGCTGCCGCTGTCTCTCATCTGCTACTGACTCCTGTCCCTGCCTTTCTCCTGCAGTAGTGACCTGCCTGCTTCCTGCAAGGAGAAAGAAAAAAAACAAAGCTTGAATTTACAAGATCTTTGATCATTGACCAAAACAGTGTATTAGCAGTAAAAAATTAAATCCCTTGGACAGGCACAGCTGTGGAAGCATAACCAGTTCCCAAGTGAAATTCTGCATTAGCTTCCTTAAGCTCATACTACCAGGCACCGAGTTACCAAGAGTGAATTATAAGTTTGTCCATACTTAAAATGTTGATTATGATTATCCGTGCTTTTATGCTGTGTCTGTTCCTCTCCTGAGGGGCAGAGAAGAAGCAGCTTTTAAACTGAAGTTCAAATCAGATGTAATTCCTGGGAGGAAATAGCTGTGTTTCCAAATAGCTTTTCTGACCACTGCAGTGCTTCCCCAAGTGCTTACCTTGACACCGAATCCTCAGCTGGCTTAAGACAAACTATTGGTGTTTTAGGTGCTGTTTTATTTGGTTATGAACTTTGGAGCTAAATCTTCTGCTGCAACATTATTGCTTTGTAGTAAAATCTGTCCATATGTACCAGCTTTTTTATCTGTCTATGCTTTGTGGTGCCCCAGTCTCCCCAATATTAAACAAGGCTCCATATTCCAGCTTGCTGTGGCCTAAGGGCAGTAATTACATGCATGCATCACGCATTGAGCGCTCTCCCACCTTACCAACCACATATAAAATAATGTGTTATAGCAGATGTCAAAGCAGGAGCCATTAATTCTCTATTCTGTTAGTAACTGTAATTATTTTTTTTCTTTGGAGTGTAGGACAAAAGTGGAAAGGAAACCATCACCACTAAACCGACCCCAAAGGATAAAGGAAAACCCAAAGACCCTAAAACGGTAAAAATGTACATATTATAATACAGATAGTCATGGTTACCATCCACTATGAACATGAAAGATGGTCAACTGGATTTTGGATTCATATTACATGGATATTACTTCGGAGAGAATTTTACATCAATAGGTTGAACTTCATCCATTTTTATAAGCACGTGCATAGGAGAAAAGCACCTGTCTATTTCAAGGGAAATTTTCAATAAATGGGGGCTAAAAAATGTTTCTTTCAGACAGAGTGTGGTCTTCTGCAGGGGGCTCAGTGCATGCTCCGCAGGCTCCTCATTCCCATATTTGCTGATCTAAGAGTCACACTTCACATGCCTATAGCTGCCTCAGAATCCCTGTCACTTCTCTCTTTTCTTGACAATTTTAAGTAACAGCATTCTAAAAGTGATTAGAATGTACTCCTTCAACCACACGTCCTTTTCTCAAGTTATGATCATAATTTATTAAAAAAAAAAAGAATGAAAACCTACATATAGTCATAAATAAGTATGCAGAATGAATCTGGAAAAGGAAGGCAGTTGTTTCTAGATTTAAAAAAAAAAAAAAAAAAAGAAGTTGCTTGGCTTTTGCCATCCAGAAATACAGGAGATGGATTTATGTAAGGGTGAAACTTTTCCCATCACATTGTTCTCTCACAGGGTACGTGCAGGTAGATGCCTGAATCAGATGGTAACATCTGCTCTGGAAATTTTATGTTTCACGTTTCAAGTGATGGGATTTTTCTTTATTACAAAATTGCCGCACATGCCTTTTGTGTAACAACAGAACAGTCTTACAATTTCCGATTTAAAATTGGGGGGGATGTCTTTAACTCCTCTTCAGAAGGGTGTCTTTTTTAATATTCTGAGTTGTGACTGGATCACTAGCATGGGTAAAAGGATGTTGAGAAATAGGATATATGAAGAGGTCAGCCACAGCCCTCTTTATGTGAAACAAAGTAAGTGATGGTGGAAAAATGAAAATATATATACACAACAGAAGCTACAAATACTATTGCTAAACTTTCTGTATTTCAAGTGCAGATCATATTTCTGTCTGAACTGTGACTTCTGATGAGTATCTGTCACTGGTTTATTTCAGATTTTACTTTAGTTCACTGTTTCTTACTATCTCATGCTTCTCTTGCTCTTTAGGCAAAGGGACAGTCCTCCAGCAGCAAATCTGAGAAGCAGAAAACAAGCTAAACGTTAACATCATTGGGTGAGGTTTCTTCCTCTCTATTCTCTGAACAAAGACAAGTCATGCTAGTGTTACTAAAGCTAAGTTTTGTTGACAGTCTTTTAACTGAACCAAGACATGATTAGAGATGCTGTTAGACACACTTGGAATGACTTTGAACTTCAGTGTTCCTAGGCAGAAGAGGCCTTACTTTATTTCACACCCTTTGTCCCTACAGCTTCTGCAGAATTACTTCATGTAGCTAAATTCCTTCAGGTTCATGTAACTAAGGATTCCAAGGCATGACATACTGCTTCCCTAGTAAGACTTTTTACAGAGTAATGAAGACCAAATACATCTCAACTGGTTGTTTTTATCTTTAGGACAGTGAGCTTATGTCATTATTTCTGCACCAGGCTAATTTCGGAACAGTGTCCAGAACAGATATAAAAAGCCCCACAGCTAAGCTGGCAGGTATAGCAGGTTTCAGCAACTTGCTCTCAGCTTTCCTGGCACAAACACAGCCTCGTTCTGTGCACGTGTTCCACCGCCACCATGTACTTCTTTGTAGTTAGCTTGATCAAACCCTTAACGTAAGAGTAAGTAATTGGAGTCTTTCATCATCATCGTTAGTTCATGGAAGTATTCATGTAACTACACTTTGATGCTTGATGCAAGTGCTTCAGGCTGGAGGGTTTCCTGGCATGTGGAGGAGAGAGGCAAGGGCACATCCAGTGCCGGACTCTGTCCACCTGCCTGCCAGCCAGGAGGGTCTGAGTTCTGGCTTTCTGAAGAACCTGCACAGGAGCCTCTCTCCTCTGACTGCAGAGGCAGTCCTGGCTCCTCTGAGAGTATGAGTAATTATATGGAGCAAAATCCTGTGTGAAGATTCGGCAACCGACTTCACACGGGCAAGACAAAGATGCATTGTTACTGCGTATAGTGGACTGCTACCCTCACTGCAGTATCACTTTCAAACAGTACCTAGTCTCTTGTTATATTAAGTCTTCCTGGATTTCTTTCTGTCAATAGAGACTTATGTTTCCAATAATTCTTCCCATATTTAATTTGTGAAATTTTTTCCAAGTTAAAGATAAGCACTCTAACTTTTTTTCTCTTTCTTCCCGCCAGGATCCTGGCACATCATGTAAAATGTCTTCTTTCTGTTGCCGGATAATTCTTCCTGAAGAACAAAAACTGATGCAAAAAGCATGTGGTTATTCTGGGTGGTTTTTGTACAGTGGTACTTGCTGGACTTTTTCCATGTTTTCTTTTTTCCCAGTAGTAGACTAAGGTGGTGTTTTTTTTTTCCCTAGCCATTTGTTTTATCATACTCATATTCTTTGACTTTTTTGTAATTTTCTTCAGTTTTCAGAGGGAAAGAATGCTTTATATTTGCAAGAAATATATTTCATAAATGAATAGCAATGCCAAAAAAAAAATCTGCAGACTTTTGCACATAATCTCCACATAGTGCCTGTAAATCTCAGAAGAATTTGTATGTGCTAGCATTTTTAACATTGCAGTGAATGCCTTAAGTATTCTGGAACATAACGAGCTTTAGTTATCCTCAGCCCACCTCAGCCTGGCTGTGCAGTCTTTCCTCAAGCCAGTCCCTGGCAGGAAACCATAGGTAAGCTGTGGGTAGCTAAAGAATGAGAAACTGGGGATTAACCGCTTCATCAAGCGCATCTAGTAGTAAAACAGGTATTTTGGATGTTGCCTTAACTGTAGTTAAAACAACAAAAACACGCCAGATAAGGATTTTAGTGTTTTTTTTTTTTTATTTCCAATCATATCTGTACTGTTATCTCATAGTTTCAGGAGTCTCCTGGACTGAACAAATACAAATCCTGGTGTAACAGTGACACCGTTACCATCACAGAAGAGGAAATAAAGAATGTACATGAGCCTTAGCAGAGATCAAAGAGAAGTTCAGGTCAACAGGCGGACTTTTTTTTCTTTTACTTTGCACTGTTTCTAGTCCTAGCTTCTGTTCCTCGCACTGCAGAAGGGAATGCAGAAATAGGGCAGAAGTTAATGCTGCAAGGAACAATGTCATATTCACCTGCTCTGCAAGAGAACAGGCACGAGTCGGCACCTCTCAAGTCTGCTGCAGACAGGGCTGTTGCCGCTGAGGTGTGCCAAGTGCCTCCATGTGTTTTCCTCTGTCTTCATAACCTGCAGAACATATTTTTGCACATCCTTACACATGTACTGCTTCACCATTAGCTTGCAGAGGAAGCATACCAACATTTGTACTGATACCAAAATCTGACTCCAGTATGTAGTGTTGCAGACAGAGACAGCCTGGAGATTTAAGTTGGGGATATTTAGACTTTTGACTGTACTTTGCAGTCTGTACTGAGAACCTGTGTCACACTAATAAAGTTTTTAAGAATGCATTATGATGTTCATAACTATTCATTTATTACTGGTGTTATCTGAATAGGTGCTGTAAGACAAACCCTAGAAATAATTAAAAACCCCAAACATTGGCATATTAAAACTGAGTATGTGTTAAAAAACCCCCTGCAAAATACTTGTCAGTAGTGCTTCATGAAGGCCCTCACTGATCACTGATCTGATCAAGATCCACCTACAGTTTTTCCCCTTTCCTTTGGTTCTCAAAGCTGTATCGCAGTTAACGAGGACCAAATTTAACTTGCGGACTCCTGTTGTGTAGGGAAGCAGTTAAAGGATTAAGACGTAAGCACAAGAGTTTTCAGAAACGAAGTGATTACTTTGCTGAAAAACTCCACTTAGAATTTTTTGTTGACACGTACAATATACAAATGATTAACAGCCATTCTCAGGCGACAGAAGAAACACTGTGTTTTAATGAAGTATGTGAGCCCTGCCCAGCATCCCTGTACCTGTTCGGATTCTCTCTGGAGTGTGCAGACAAGCAGTTCAGCCTTAGGTGCTTCTGCTTGTGTCAGCATGCTTCCGTCACAGCACACGGAAGTCTAAAATGTTTATTAGTGTCCACTCATGCAGCTCCATCAGTGACATGTGTTGAGATAAATGACATATCAACACGTGATGTTCTGTAGAGAGGGCTGCAAGGCATCTGGATACACACTGGCTAATTGAGGCTTCCTCAATTAAAAAAAAAGGGGGGGGGGGGGGGTGCAGAGCAAGAAGGGGGCTGCGGTATGGGGAGGGCAAGGAGTACTACTTAGTATTTCCCCGAAGTTGAGAAACTGAAGATGAAGTTGTTAAAGCAGAAAACAGCAATGCAAATTACTGCTTGCAACAGCAAAAGATATGAATGTGCAAAATGACACAAATGAAGTACTTTATCTAGAATTCCTGTTTCCCTTAATGAGTTAAGAGGTACAAGATGCCTTGTATGTTAAATGATACTGTTGCGCCAAAAATTGGGGTTCGTTTACCCAGTGCCTGAAATGCCAATACACAGAGCAGAGGTACTTTATTGCACGTTTGCACAGCTACGGGTGCCTGTCTCAAGACGGCACACCCCGCTTTCAAATTAACAGTCGTTGATACACAAAGCATTAACGTATTCAACCTCCTAATACAGATGCAGTATTCTTCTATTAAATGATTGGTTAAAGTCTCTTTGCCCAGCGTGTAAATTAGTGCGCATGCTTAGTTGTTCTTCTTCAGCTTCATCCTTTGAGTCGGTGGTGTAATTGGGGTAGGTGGTCCGTGAGTCGGTGGTTGTGATCTCCCCCTGCCCAAACTACCTTTCCCCTAGTTTCCTACCTTTTTGGCAGATCCATGAAGTAAACCATTTCCAAGTTAGTAACTGGGCTAGTAATACATCAGTTACGCTTCTGCTTCAGCCACGTCCTGCTTAAGAGACAAAGGCACGTTGTTTAGATAAGATTAACTTCTTTTCCAGCAAGGGTAGGGCAGCAATATGGCGAGCAAAAGGAAACGGTGTTTTCTACAACACTGAGAGTGAGCTTTTTGCCCTCAGCAGCAGAACTCAACCGCCTTTCTGATCTCTAATGAAGTAGGTTTCAACTTCTTGGGCAGTTATAATTTCTAGTTGAGAGAAGAGGAAGCAAGGCAGAGTCAAAAGCTTATAATTCATTGAGATTATGCATTTTTTCTAAAAGTCTTTATCTTTGTTAAAGTTTCTGGGAACTTCAGCATATCAGTGAGGAAACTGAGACAGGTCAGAACTGCAGAGAAAATAAACACTGGCATCATGTCAAGGGCAGGGTTGTAAGACAAAGAAATTAAGCATTTAAGCACATGTGGTAATTAATTGGATTTTTTTTTTTCAAGTTCAGTACAGAAATAAAAGTTTTCTGCAGGTGAACAAAAGAAGGCCATTTGCAACTGCCTGTTAAAAAAAAAAATCCCACCACCAAAGAAAAACCCCGCCTCCAAGATTTCAACTTAGCTTTCTTAAGTAACTGTCCCTTCCGAGCATGGTATCATGATATGAATAATTTCTCTCCTTAGAGCAATTACATTACAATTCTTATTACCCTACAGATAAGATATAAAGACCACTATGAATGACTGTCTGTTCTTTTACATGTCAGTGAGCACATGTGACAACAGTTGCATTTCAATTAGGTGAAAAAGGGTAATTAAAAGCAAAAATTCCTGCTAAAACAAACTGATGGTTAATCATCTAAAGTAAAATTCACTGACTTTTTACTTTTTCACACAAAATGTATCTACTCATTTCCTGAATGTTACCTAAAAGTGCAAGAATATTTCCAGTGTAGGCAAAGTATTTACATCAGCAGCAAAAGGAGTCGGGCAGAACTCCTGGGAGAGGGTGGTATTTAGGGGACAGAAGCACAGCAGGGACTCGGCCTCACCGCTGCGCAGCATCCACACCACTGCAACTGCCTCCATCCCGAGACACAATACAGCTTGCATAGATAGTCCTTACCATATTTACTTTGGCAGATGCAATTTTAATTACAGTAGATACTTGGGGGTTTTTTAATTATGTGATGCTTGAACCGAGGTACATGTTTGTAAAAATTATTCTCCTGGAAATGTAAATGATAAGGATAAAGAGACATGGAAAGATGGCTTGCTCCAGAGCTTTAGTGCACTTCAGTGTTAAATAGAGCTGCCAGCTGTACCTCTGTAGGAAAGAGTCTGGAAGGGTCAGCATTTGCAGGTGGAAAGTTTCTCTTGGTTGTTTGTCTCCCAGTTCCTTCTGCTTTTTCAGAAGCAATGTATTTCAGAGTTCTGCTCAGCCTCCCCTACACCTTAGTTCACTGTACAATGTTCTTCTTCTCTTAAAAGTGTTACCCAGTGAAAGCAATCAATGAATGGTGTAGTTCTGTTCCCAGCAAACCACAACCATGAGAGAGAGAAATACTGAGCAGGAGCATTAGACTGACTTACAGCTCCTTCCAAAGAAACCAACTTATACAATTGAGTTGTCCCTCCAGCCCTGAACTTTCACAGCTTTTCAGTTATTCCTGACAAGTATAAGCAAGGTGCCTTAATTTACAGACGGTTGTTTTGCAACCATGTTTTGACTTTCTCAAAATTTCTATCCATCCATTGTATATTGTCTTCGATGGTTTCAATAGCTTGCTGGACACAGTGAAGCTGTGCACTTTTTTCATCCAGAGAACTGAAGAATTCTTTCACCTGTTGACAAAAATGTGAAAGAACAGTTGATGAAGAGGCAGCAATGTCTCTCAGGTGCACAGGAAGACCAGCAAGACATTTGTGATACTCAAACCTGGCCTTGGGTCTTCTACCCCCTTTCCCTCCCACCCCCCACCCCAAGAACAGTTTTTTAAAAAGGTTTCATGGAGGTTGGATCTCACAAGCCAAGGAAGATTATACTTCAAATTAGACTATAAAAAAACACAGCTGAAGGAACTCCCATGTTGTGTGGGAGACCCGTCCGGTTCCTGCTCATTCAACAAACCCTTGCGGCCATGTAAGCTGTGGCACCCGCAGGCAGGTCGTCAGCGTGTCAGTGTGGACGTCACCTGGGGACTGAGCATCCCCCGCTCTGCCTGATGGCTGCTCTGCTTCACAGCACACCTTCACCCGAAGTTCAGTTTATGTCCCAGACTGTCAGCTGAAGCGGGTGTTCGTGCCGATACAGGCAATGGGCAACAGACAGGGGTTGGTTTTGGAGTGACTCAGTAAGAGTCATCTACATTTGTCTGTGAGCCACTCATTCAACCCATTTGGAGGAGCAGCAATAGTGTAAGTGTTGATGGTAAAATACTCTAAGAAGTTTTCCCTACATGGGGAAGTCTGTGCCTCTTTTTAGTTTTCTAAAAAAAAAAAAAAACCAACCCTCCAACTCCCCCAGGGCTTGGGAAGCCACTAGTCTCATCCTTGAAGCACTTGGGAAAGCAGCCACTGGAAACCTGGAGGCTGCTTCTGCTCCTTGAAGTCACTGCATTCCCTGTGGCTGCTGGAAGTGTTGGCAGCTGCCTCCCTCACTGGTTTTTTTCTTATTTTTTTTTAAAGGAGGCACTCCTGATCACAAGGCTTATTGTGGAAACTTAATACAGCCTCAGACTTGACTTGGTGTTAATGGTAGACAGATACTTTCAAAAGATACAGTGACTGTACTTCTTGTATAAATTAAATGCATAATTTTCTGATAATTTACTTTGATGAGTATGATGCAAGACACAAATACTTGTATAAAGTATAAAGAAGATACAAATAGGATTGCTGGATTTTCTCTCTCAAGCTTATACTGACTTTGTCCATGTTCAGAGACTCATACTTAATTCCCACGGATCCCCAAGGGAGATGCAGCCTCATTTCTGGGTAGGACACAGAAACATCCCTGCAGTCCGTGCCACTGGCCAAGACACTGCTATTGACACACTGTTAGAATCCACACAGATTTAAAATGAAGATTGAGAACTATATTCTATATTCTTTCATTTTATATTTAATATGGTTGCATTACTTACTTACGCCTGTGTTTTGCCCTAAAGCAGCAAACTTTAAACTGGCAAAAAAAGTAGCAGCTTCTGAAAAGATACTGTCAGGAATGCCATTAAATCTGCACATGGATCAGTCTGGGCTTTTGTCTACTGGAATAAGTAGACAATAGGATTATCATATATGACATCCAGGAGCACAGAGAATTTTCCCCAGAACAGAAGATAAAGAAGAGTGAGATGATTTCTCACTGTCCTTCAGCATTTTTCTTCTGTCTGCTTCATGAAAAGACCTACTCTCTTTTTTTTTTTTTTTTTTTCCCTCACTGCTTTCCAGAGTGTGTAGAAAATATTAACAGAGGCAGGTAAACCATCAACGCTTTGGCAGACAAACATTCATACTCTGCCTCCAAGCTCACTGCTTAAACAACAAACATCTTTCTCCTTGCCATTGACTTAATGCTCTCCCTTGAGTAATCTAATTCATCACCGCTATAATCTTTTCCAGGGAAAAGGCAGGATATTACCCTGATGCTTCATAACTGGTCATACCTTTACCACGTTAAGATTTAATCCAAATTTTCATTTCAGTTATACTACAACTATTTTTTAAAACCAGGATCTGAATGGCTTACCTGTGCAAGCTGTGACCTTGTCGAGTACCGACTTGTCACTCCAGTGACAATGCCTGCTACGGAATTCGAACCAAGTTCAAATCTGGCAAAAAGAATCACCTAAACTCAGAAAATGTCTATTTTTGAGGAAAGTAGAGTTTTAAAGTACAACTGGGTAGAGAGAGCAGTAAAACAACTTATGTTCCTTACTTTTCTACAACTTTCTTCCAATTTTCTTTTAAAAACGTCCAAGCTAGATGATAGCCAAATGGGTTTGTGGCAACAAATTCAATAATACGTGGAAGATCCTGAGTTCTTATGATGTCACCATGCAGACCTTGATCCATTAACCTGAGAATTAATAACAGAAAATTAATATTATTAATAATTAATAACAGTTGCTCAGTTCAGTAGATAAAGCTGAAAAATTACTATTCCCTTAGTATTTGGTACTATGATTGAGAGTTCACATTTCTAAAGGTCCTGACACATCACTTCTGCTGGGTTTCTTCCAGCTTTTCATGACGTACTCCTCGGCCACATCCATCTTTCCCATTTCTGTTACTTTCACAATTACAGTTACTTGGTAGACCTGTAGTCTGAAAATTAAGGATAAAAACGAGGCTACATTTTGCTCCTACTCAAAATTTCCAAAATGAACCTCGCTCCTTCCTGTGTAAGAAAGGAATTTGTTCTACACTAAGGATCGGTGGAAAATTCAGGCCTGTAAATGCTGCTCATGACTAAGGTGTCCAAAGAGCACTGCGATGCAAAGAATAAATAATAACATAATGAAACAGCTGAATTATGTCTCCAGTGATATCTGAACACAGTTAAATCAGTGTCCCATGCTGTAACCCCCATCAAATGGCAGAAATCAGGTTCACAGAATGCATGGTTTGAAGGGAACACCTGAAAACCTCAGTTGTGCTCCGCTCTCTTAAAAGCAGGAAACCTCAAATTTTTTGTAAGAAATGTACAGCACATGTACCTATAATCAAAGTAACTACAAAGGTAAGTGTCTGTCAAGCAAAGATAAGGTATCTGAACAGCTGTTTTATTGTATTTTGTCCCAATTTGCTACTGCAAATTCTGAGGCCATTGACTCCTGGCACCAAAACACAGAAATGAAAAGGTGCAGCCACTTCCTCCCACCGTATTAAATCTGTAAAGGATTTTATACATCATGAAATTCAAAAGCTATGAAGCAAGACTCTGAATAATTCTATTTCCTGTTTTAATATCTGTAAATTTTCCCCAAACACATTTCTGTTCTGTGTAACTACTTACCACTGAAGTTTGTCCTTACTTCTGCTGCGGCTGAGAGCTAATTCAATGTTCTCTCTCTCCACATTGAACGACTGCAGTCTGTATTTACTAAGGAGGAAATCCCAGCCTTCGGATGTTTGTGCTCCAACGGTATACACTGCGGTCTTCACATCTGCTGGCAAGCTACAACAAATTGAATACCAAGTTACTCTCCATGTCATATTTGGGAATACATGTAGAAACACAACCGTGTCACCATCACACATCAACTGGCATAGCAGACTATTTATTAAAAAATACTGGTCCCTCAGGGGTATTAGAAAGTGATCCCTGTGGCTGGGAAACAGTTGAATATCTGAGGCTGTATCTCAGTATTTTTCCTGCCTTGGAAATGACTTCCAGAAATTCTGGACTCATCATTCCTTTTTTTTTTCCCTCTTTATTTTTGTATATTTCTTTCACGGGTATGCCCAGTCAGATCCCGATACGGTCTTCTTTGGCCTGCCCAGAACAATTTCTCAGAAACATTTTGGAAGGTGTTTTAGGGAGTTCTTATGTCATGACAAGAAACAAAAATAAAATGAAGTTCATGCACAGTAGTTACCTATTTTTAAAACGGGTATAGGTCAATATTCAGACACATAAATGAGGGAATACATATTATTTTCACTTTTCAGAACATCTTTAACAACCCAAGCTGTGAAGTACCACATGACGTATGTGCTAGTTTGGGCACGTATTATGCACCAAACTGTAAAGGCACTGTGAAGCTAAAGCATAAGATACAAAACTAAGAAGGTTCAACTTCAGAGCACACAAAGCACTGAAGTTTAGCTCTTTTTGTAAATTAACTCTAGCGTAATTAAACAGAGTATCAGAAAAAACAGTAACAGTTACAGAACAGACCTCAAGGTTCCATTTGATTTCTGCCATTCTGTAAAATATCCTTTGGCTTTGTCCACACATGGCTGGTACCTGTGCACGCAGGCCAACAGGAGGAGCGACTGCCTAAGCAATCTCTCAGACACTGAACCTTCATCACTCCAAGACTGCTTGTCAATCAGGTCTTTGAATAGATTGACTATATACTCCTAAAATAAGGTAAGAATAATGATGTATTTTAAAGTGCATTTTACAGGGTACAGGCAGAGTTAGAAAGTTCTAGATAATTAAAATATTACCTTCAACTGTTTTTCTGTACCATCCATGTCCCTCCTCTCCATGAGCTTGTATATAGGAATCAGCTCATTCATACCTTGGAGTACAGGCATGATTTGTCTTTCATGTTTCAGGTACAAAGTTAAATCAAAAGCTTTGGAAACTGACAATTTTTTTATTCTAAGGAAGTAGAAGAGAGGGAATAAAACAAGTTGTAATTAAAGGACAAACTTAAAAGCAAAATCCAAGACAAATGTTTTTCAGAAAACTATACAAATAGGAAAGCCTTAAAGGTATTTCCAAATCTCTTTTTAACTTTGCTTTTTGAAGTGAAATGTGGCTGAGCAGCTACATAAGCTATGAAACCTGGTATTTAATCTTTGAACTAAGAAATGGACTGTAAGAGAATGATTTAGAAAGATCATTCCCCTCCCCCCCCGTCTCTCACGTGCCAAGGTTATCCCAGCACAGCCTCTCCCTCTTGCTCTCTCCCCACCATTGATTTGCTCTACAAACCACACACATACAGAAAGAATCCAGTGACTGAGATCACTTCTTTGGCAACAGCTTTCTAGCTCGACATGTAGATATTTAGCCTGCAGTAAACCACAAAGCTACAATCCCAACTGCTCCTTCACTGTCTTTACCTGATTTTGCAAACTGTCTTCTACCTCTGCCAGGATACATCTCAATGATTTCTTCCAAGAGCAAACAGAGAAAATGGAAGAGGTCTTTTCTCACCCTCCCTGTTCATTTTTTCATCCTTCTGCAAAACCTCTTTCCTGCTTCCTCTCCATGTCAGCTCCCTGCACACATTCTCATTTTGTCCTTATTCACCTGCCTTTTCTGCCTCAAAATACAAGCGTGTTCTAGTCACCCATCATAAAACAAATCCTGCTTAACCCAATTTGCATCTCTAATTGTCCCTTCTTCCTTTGCTCTCTAAGCTCCTTGACCATGCTGAGCAATCTTTCTTCACTGTCCTCTTTTCTCTTCAAAATAGAAAGACCTTTCTTCTGCTGTCCAAACAAAAATCTTGACTGACAGCCTGGCTGACATCGCTTTGTGAGCTGCCACCTCAAATTCATACGATCTCAATTCTCTTCCAGCTTCCCCCACTACCCTCTTTCTTGAACACTGTACACTCAGACCAGGAGTTACTTCTGTCAGTTCTTTAGTTCTCTGTGCCAGGCTATGCACAAGCACCTCTAAGATACAGCCCTTTCTAATGCATCCACAGAACTAAGACTAATCACAATCGTAATCACGTCACATCTTTATTGACTGTAATAGCCTTGTTTGTAACTGACAAATGGCACCGGTATCTTTCCCGGTGCAAAAACATTATCCTAGTCCATCACTTCACACTGGCATCCTTCCGTTAGCATGTCTTTATTGAACATGACATGGTTCACTAAATAGGCTTAGATAAATCCACTGCAAGACAAATCCCGGGTTTACAATGCTGTAAGCAAGAAAAGAGTATCACTGCTCTCACTCTGTTTAACAGGTTTAATTAATACTATATACATTATCAACACTTCTTTCCTCAGTGGTATATACTCATAAACACAGATTTTGTATTTTTTTCAGACTTGGACAGAAGGCCATACCTCATGAGCTGGAATACGTTGTTAATGAGACTTGCTCTGTCATTGCTGCTAATCACTGTATGGTTCTCTTTCAAAAGGTTAATCAGACGATCCCATCCATCATCTTCGTAGTGCACAATGTAATACCCATTCATGTCCACGTTGAATTTAACCCACTCCACCTCTTCTGGAAGGATAATGACATCTGGAAACAAAAGCATAACTCCTTTTTTTCTTAGTGATTCAAACATGTCCTAGTACTATACCCAATAATACTGTTACACTCATTTCAGTGATTTAAAGAACACAGTAACATGGTTTCTGAATATATTAAGAGATTGTTACAGCGGTATTGAGCCGACAAACACTTGCATCTCTGGTACTAGTAGTTCCAGTTCCCCATTCTGAAAAAAAAACCCGCAAAACTAAACGGCTTGCAAACAAACTTTGAATAAACTGATTGCCTAATTAATCAAAGAAATTACCTGCTTTAGTTGTCATCAAAAATCTCTGAACAGTGTCCGATTTACTGGTAATGTAAGTCAGTGGAATGTGCCACAAGTACCTATTGCAAAAGAGAAGTGCTTTGTTTAATGAAAGAACTTTGCAAAAGCTTCTCCAACTTGTCCCAGTCTAACTGCTGAGTAATATCTTTCACCTGCGCAATAACAGCAACACGCTGCACTCACACCTCTGACTTCACTGCAGAGCCAGATGCATCTAGCTAGCTTTCACGTAGCTTGCTCGGGGGATCACTGACACTGAAGCTGCAACAATATGGACTTCCCAGCCTAGTTCCACTAGCACATCTCCAGCACAGGCTCACCCAGACACCCAGACACTGCAGGGTCCGACAACAGGAGTACTACTGATCCTGAGCTACACAGGGAAAGACTCATGACCAAACAGCTCAGGGAACGTTCCTTAAGAAACAACAGCAAACACTCTTATTCTACAACAGTGCTTGCCATAAGAGAGTATTTGGGTTTGCCTGCCGAGATTTCCCCATTTTGTTTACCCTGTGGATGAAGGAGAATCTACTCCCTTCACGTAGTGCTCCTGCTGCAGGTGGACATTCTTCCCTCTCACCGTGACAGTTACCAGGGGAAAACCTTTTTGCAGTGTCCAAGTCTCCATCATTGCCCTCACATCAAGAGTCTCTCCTTTAGTCCAGTGCTGTTTTTTAGTGAGGGAAAAAGACACGTAAGAAGAGGAGGAAGATGGAAGTACACTGACAGTGAAACAGAAATGGGTACGTAAGAACTCTCTAAAAGCTGCTGGGTATTTGTAAGCTCTACATAGGTATGTTTAGACTGGATGACTTGACATCTCCAGCCAGTTTTCTTGTGGACATTTTCATATAGTTAATGACATCTTATTAAGTACTGCTGTTTTTCTGTCAGCCCTGGGCACAGGAGTAGGATTTCTGCCCAAATCTGAGAAAACAGATTTCCAATGGAACTGAAGAAACTTACACTCTCCCTAGAACCATGCTCAAGTGGTGAAGAATGCTTTTGGAAGGTGCACGTATCAATGCCACAACACAGAATAGTAACATGAGAGGGCACAAATACATGTCAAACTCCGAAATACTGATGGGTAGAAAAGTAGATGCTTACTGCATTTGAAGATGATTGTTGGCTTCTCCTGCAAAAACCATCACCTTGTAGTTCATTTTTATCACTACCTACTGTAGGGCAAATCTGAAAGGAAAAAAAGTTTTGGTCATCTTCCTTTGATGTCATAATCATAAGTGCTGGTCACAGTCTTCAGTAATATATTAGAGACACACATTAATCATGAGAAGTTATGAAATTTGAAAAAAATAAGAGAATAAGGAATACTTGCATTTGTCATGCTGTTCCACAAATCTTCATTTTTTGTATTCTGATAGCTGTATTTCTGCAAGTACTGGACAAGTCCAGCTTTAAACACATCAGCAGTCAGGTAGACCCTCAGCATATTTAATATACAAGATCCCTGAAAAAAACAGTTTACAAGTGTTTACAAAAAAAGTGTTTACAAAACTACTCCTTTGCTGGCAAGATGCTTGTTTCAGAAAAATTTCAGCATGCCACTGATCTACATAACAATTCACTTTTGTATGTCTCTCTTTAAAAAATAATCGGGTTTTATGTATATTGAAACAGAACTTTGCTTTTTTGTGATCATTACTCTTAAAAATATCTCTGAGTAAGTTATGTTATTATTTTTTTAATTACTATACAAGCCAGCACCATATAATGCTGCAGTGAAAAACACTCCTTGGGTTAAGAACATAAAAAAAAGGTTTAAGACTAAATTGATACAGAACAGATAGAAGAAGTAAAGGCTTCCTCATTTTAGAAATGGAAAAGGCAACTGCCATTTGAATCCACCCAGGTGTTTTGGACAAGGAAGTCATAAAACCATTAACACCATGTGTCAGGGACATCTTATATGTAGGGGTGAAATCAGTAAAATACAATTGTATAGTACACGCAGTATAACTGAAAGCAATAGCAGTTATGTATTTTACCTTCTCGTAAGAAACACGATCAAACATTTCTAAAATTTCAGCTGGATCTTCTACAGGATTAGATATAGGATGTGACGAATTTAATGCATCCACTGCCATGGCATCAAAACATCTCCTTAAGAAATAGTCTTCCTAATAGGAGGCAAAACCAAATATTACTACTAAATATTGCTCAGTGACTGCTGAATCCCTATTCGTTCACTTTTCAGTCCATTCCACATGATCTTTAAATTACACAAAGAAAAAAAAGCATATCTTTCTTTTTATTGCAAAGCATAAAAAAACCCAAAAAAGTAATACAGACAGCCAAATGAGTTCTAGTGTTCTAAACTTAAATAGTCAAGCTAGTGAGAGTTAAAAATAACTCCAAAAAGACACCCACACATTCCAAGTTTGATGACAGAGTGGTCAGTAACCATAAAACAAATTAAAAAAAAAAAAAGGTGAATTTCCCTATTATTATGCCACTGTAGTGCTATGGCAAAAATCTGCCCAGATGCATTGTTTATCTCACTTTGGTAGAAAATTCCATACATGGGACCTCTGCTAAAGCTAGTGGAAGGATTTTAGTGTTTTCAAGTCTGATCCCATTTGATGAAGTAAGATAAAAGAATTTCTTTACATTTCTGGAAGTCTAAATGTCTTTAAAAGAAGAATATACTTTCAACTGCAATCATTAACTTCCATCATCAGTTCCTGAAAATACTTACATATAGTTAAATCAACATTCCTACCCTTCAGAGTTAACATCAGATAATCCTATCAAACAGAAATTTAAACGTGGTTCACAGCACAAATCTGCTTGATCTTTACCCTTACTAATTAGTGGATTTAGAAGGCAGTTATAAAATAAAAACACGGTAACAGCTGCTTACCACTCTCAGTTCTGGATGGGTAACGCTGACTGACACAAACTCCATAAACTTTGCAAACCCTTCATTTAACCACAGATCATTCCACCACTCCATGGTAACGAGGTTGCCAAACCACTGGGAAAAAAAAAAAAGAGCTTCTGAAATTAAATACACAATTTATCACAAAACCTGCTACTGACCTGTGTGAAACTGCATTTACAGTATGTTATTGACCTCTAAGGAACCTTTTTTAGTGATACAGCTTGCTCTGGCCTCTTCCCATTGCACTCTCATTTTAATGGTAATACGCTAAAACACTGGCTTCCACTCACGTTCCAAGAAACCTTGTAAAGAACCCACATTTGGCAGGAGAGCCACATACGAAACAGTTAACCTTTCCAAACTTTTATGTTCCTATTTTGGTGGCCTGCAATTAATTTCAAGGGCTGACAATGGTGCAAAGGCCCCGCAGCATTTGAGCTACTGAACTGAACACATTTATGTTACAGCCCTCTGGGTCTATGCAGCCTGCCAGGACTCCTTCACCAGAAACAGTCCTCGTGATTCACAGAAGAGCACCCTCGAGCCAAAGCAGCTATTTTCAGCTTATTGCTCCAAGATCCTTACCCACACAGGATCCATCAAGCCCGACCCCTCTGCAGGCCCATTTGAACTCCTTATTCTTCCCCACATTTCACCTGATGAGCCAGCTCATGGGCTATTATCATAGGAATCCAAAGTTTAGAAGACACTGAGGACTTTTCAGGGTCATACAACAATGCAGATTCCCGGTATGTGGTCAGTCCCCAGTTTTCCATAGCACCAGACTGAAAATCAGGAATAGCTGCTAAATCTGGAAAAAACATTAAAATAGTACTAGTATCATTTTACTCAACAAAGAACTCGCTTACCCGCTCAACCCACTTCATGACTGCTCCCACACAGGCACACATATCTCACATACTTCTAAGGGCTCTCTTAAATGTAATCACAAAAACATACTTTAAAAAAAAGCTTTCTACAGAAGACAAGGATCTTCAGTTCCCAGTGGAGCTTTTCAATCTGTCCTTAAGTTCTGTGAAGCAGCCACTTTAAAAGCCTGTGAACCAAACTTGGCCCTGTCTTAATACTTGAAATTACTGATTTTGTGCTATTTTACTCTCTGTGCTTAATAATGCTCTTGAATACATCAAATTATTTAACACTTACCTTGTTTAGGTAAAGGATATGGAATGCTGAAGAAATCCTCATAGAAGTCTAAAAGTTTCACTGCCGCATCCAGTGCGTAATCAGCTTGGTTGATCTTGTCTGGCACCGTGTACACAGAAATCTACAGCAGATGAACAGGCAGCACTTCAACACCAGCATCAAAAGCTTACAGAAGTTGTTCGTTATCACAGTTACTTGAATGACCATAAAAAGGGACACTAGAGCACACATCTAACACTTCTCATACAAGAGTTATTAAAACATTTGCAGAAAAATATTATCAGAATTAGGAATACAAGTTTTAAGACTTGCCCACCAGAACCACCATGCCCCTACAAAGACTTCTACTATTTCCACCCCTACCATATTAGAGTCGTTCAACTGACACAGGTTATTTTAGTGCTGATTCTCCATGAAAACTATATTTCATTTGCCTTTAATTATATAATCTTACATGAAACAAATTATGTTACCAATGCATATAATTAGAAAAAAGTAAGCCCATTACAAAAAATTTCTGAAACTAATAAAGCTCAGAATGCAAACTAATCATCCAATTAAAAGTTTCTTTCTCTCCTTTTATTCCTGTAAAATGTCAAGATATATAAATCTGATGATTTAACTGAAAAGTAAACCATTATGTATTCTTACAGACTTAATACAAAAAAAGCTCTTCGAAAATGAGACACAGTTACCTTAACTCCACGACTGGTTATTTTGCTGATGGATTTAAAATCTGAAACAATGAAGGCCACGAGGTACGTACTCATCTTGACAGTGGTATCAAAATGGTCCTCAACAAGCCACGAAGTTATATTCACAGACTTCACCTAAAACCCGAGCACAGCTCATCACCCAGTAGCACTATCTGTGAGGACCTTGGCAACAAGAACTGTTGTGTTTCTTCTCAGTTTAAAGGTACTATCTTTTAAAGGTATTACATAACATTTCAAAGATACACTGGAAAGAAGTCACCCCCATGCCCACTCTTCCCCACACAGAGAACAAAAGCACATATACATATATATATGGGCAGTTTCTTTCGTAAGTGTTACTTACTTCTACATTGGTAAAACTAGAAAAATGAAAATACTGTTCTCTGCTTCAGTTCTCCTCAGTGTCTGTCGGCACACTGATCAAATTAGTCTCACACAACTTCAGCTGATTAGAACCTGTATAAATCTCAGCAGCCATTCCTACATGCAAAAGAAATTAATTCCTCCAAATTGTGATTCAGTTACCAGATATCTAGTTTACCATAAAATGAGTCACGTGTTGGAGGGATCAATTTTCCCCTCTTGGTTACAGAGAGCCTTAGATAACTAACTTAGACCCGGAACATGTTTAGCCACACTGAACTGTAACACTGGCCCCCGGCACCCGCTCCTTATTCATTATTTTATCCATTTCTCTACAAAAGAATTTACTTTTTATACCAACTTTTAAAATGTTTCATTTTTCAAAGGTACTTGGGAGAGGGGGGGGGGGGGGGGGGGAGCTGTTCCCTCATTTACAAGGTTTAGTTTCCCTGCAAACCAGCAATTAATAGTACAGAAGAAATTCTGAAGAATCTCTTACAGCCAAAGTAAGATCAAATGTACAAAACACATTTAACCCTATATACGCATATGTATTTATAATCACAAACAATATTTGTAGCTATTACATGTACGGCACTTTCACTCTGAGATGGTTTTTTGATGTCCAAAGTTTTTTGGGTTTTTTTTCACAGAGAAGGTCCTGCTTATCTGACAATTAAGTTAATACACATGAATCGTGTATTTATTCATATGTATTTCATCATTAATCTTAAAATCTAAGATCAACATGGAAAGCATTTTGTGAGTAAAATAAAGATTATGGAGACTAGGTTGTGCTCATCATTCTCACACCTCTGCTAAGAAGCAGGAACCCACACGATGCATTATTTTCTTCATTCCTTTTCAACCTTGTGTGAAGGGTACCAGCAATAGCACCACACGCTCTCGCAAAAGAACTGTGGTAATGTTCAGATCACCATTCCCACTAACAGCAATTGCCTGGATATTCTGTTCTCCTTTTGCTTTCTTGTTTCAAAGATCATCAAACAACAGCGCATAGTTAAAAGTATCCACCTACAACTGGCATATTGGACAGCGCAAGATGCTTTGCTTCCCTCCTAATCTTAATTGAAAACCTGGCTTTGAAGGCTGGTTCGTCGAAACATGGGAAGGCCATTCGCGCAGCTGTCGGCTCAAACTGTGTTGTTGCAAGCACTCTAAGCGGGGGGAAAAAAAAAGGGTTTTGGTCACACACCTTCATATATGCAGCGTTCACCCCCCTGATGTGTGAAAACAGAGTAATTTCACATTTACAAAATAACCACAGGTACTACCAAAGACTTTTGCATGTCAAAAAGGATTACCTGAGTTCTCCTTCCCGGGTCCTGTAGGTGCTTTTATAAAAGCCATGGAAGGACTCGGAGAGATTTGCGAAGTACTGGATGCTGAGAGTGTAGTTGTGCCCGGCCCGCAGCGGCTCGGCAGCGAGGAGTGCCACCTGCTCGAAGGGCCGGTGCTCCAGCACCAGCACCTCCTGCACCGATCGGGCGCTCCCGTCCTCAATGGCAGCCCTGGTGATGTGCAGGAGCTTGCTGTGCAGGATGACCGCGCTGGTCTGCCGGGTGACCGTAACCTCTATGGCCGCGCTCCCAGCGAAGCTCAGAGTGGTGAGGTTAGGATGGATGAGGAGGTGGTAACGTAGCGGGACGACGTGCTTGGGGAGCCTCACCGCGTCCCAGGGAAACTGCGTGCTGCCGTCACCGCCGCCAGCCAAGGCCGTGCCCAGCAGCCCCAACAGCCCCGCCGCCACGGCCACAGACGGGCCTGGAAACGGCCCGGCCCGGCGCAGGGCTGCCATCTTCCACCGCAGGCCGCCGGCAACTGCCTGACGGGGACGGGAAGAAACCGCGGGAACTCCCCCGCCGGGCACAGCCCCGAGGCAGGCGGCACCGCGCCGCCGCCCCGGCCGCCCTCCCCACGCCCGGTACCTGCCGCCGGCCCACGGCCCCGCAGGCCCCGGCGCTGCCGCCGCCACCGCGCGTCGCCGAGACCGAGACCCAGAGCGAGGGCGAAAGCGAAAGCGAAAGCGAACGCTCCCTCGCCGGCCGCGCCCCGACCGCCGCTGCCGGCCCCGGGGCGGGTGGGGGCAGCCCCGCGCGGAGGGGCAGCCCGCGGGGCCGGGGGGAGCCAGGCCGAGCGCTCTGGGCTGGCGCCCCGTGCGCTGTGCAGCGCCAGCCTCCACCTTGCCCTCCGCTGGTGGGTGGCCCCGGCCCCGGCCCCGGCCCCGGCCTCGCGGAGGGTCTTTTCAGCGGCCTGGGTTAAGCGCTGCGGCTCGGTGACTGAACCGCAGCCACCTGGGAAGAAGGTCAGAGGCGCTGGACGTGGCGACATCCATGTGTATGTGGGTTCGGGGCAGATATCTCTATGGCTTGGCCAGCCCTTAGGTAGGAGTCTGTTTATTAAAGCTTCCGTGCTGGACTGCAGTTCCTTTCTCTTAATAGAGGAATAAAAGGCAAGTAAGCCCTGAACGTGTTTCTGGTCTTGGTGTCACCGCTTGTTCTTCTCAAGGCTACAGCAGTAACTCGGGAACACGCTACTGCCTGCTCTCAGAAGCTTAAAGCTTTCCATTCTAGTGTGTCCCAGAAGCTTTCACAGACAGTTTTTTCCTTACGTGCAGCATCATTCCTGTTAAGACTTGGATACTGAAGACTGCCATGCCCGGCACAGGGTGTGAACAGGCTTTGAACACAGTGGGATTTGGTGGAATACCTCACCGGATGGAAGGCAGTATATTTACATCTGATTAGTAAATTGTATTGCAAACAAGCTCAGTAAGAAAACCTACACCTTACAAGTTTGTGAGAAAATCTCTGGGGCAGCCATTCTCACACCTGTGAGGACTCTCCTGTGGGATTTGTGTGGTGTGAGCAGACGAGCAGGGAACAAACCTGAGACTTACCTTTTCTTTTCCTGTCCCCACTCACCACCAATGCTGCTGGGACAAGCACGTGTGGCAAATATCAGTAAACATCTGCCTATGTTCAGGTTCCTCAGGTGGTCTCGAGCCTGATCCTCTCCTACGATGGGAGGGACTTCATTCCCTCAGTCCCTGCCCTGAGGCTCAGGGACTTGAGAGACGTGGGAAGAGCAATTGCCAGGGAAAACTGAGGCAAAAAATTGTTCAGCGCCTTAGCCTTCTCCATGTCGGTTGTCCCCGGTTCTCCTGCCTTATTTTTCGGGGGAAGGGGGCGGGCCTGTACGTTGTCTTCAGTTTTCCTTTTCTGGCCAACGTACCTGGAGAAGCCCTTCTTACTGTTCTTCTCATCCCCCACCACACTCAGCTCCAGCTGTGCCTTCCTGATGCCACCCCTACACATCCGGGCAGCGCCCCTCTCTTCTTCCCAGGATACCTGTCCCTGCTTCCACTGCCTGTGCATTTCCTCCTTTAGGTGGACCCAGAGGTGCTTACTGGGCCATGCTGGTCTCCTGCCTTCCTTGCCCCATTTCTTACACGTGGGAGTCAAGAGCTCTTGTGCTCTAAGAGAATGTCCTGAAGGAGGAATGTCCATAAAGAGCTGCCAGGCCTGTTCAGCTCCTCTGTCCCTGAGGGCAGTTTCCCTGGGGGTCCCATCGACCAGTTCCTTAAACAACTGGAATTTCGCTCTCCTAAAATTCAGGGTCCTGGCTCTGCTCTTCACCTGGCCCATATCCCCCCAGATTGTGGATTCTACCAGGGCATGATCGCTGCAGCCAATCTTGATGTCTCTAATTAGTTCATCCATGCTGGTGAGCAACAGCTCCAGTAACGCTTCTCCTCCAGTCGGGCTGTCTATCGCCTGGATGAAGAAATTATCCTTGATGCTCTCCAAGAGTCTCCTGGACTGCTTACAGCTTGCTGTGTTGCTTTTACAGCAGATGTCAGGGAGACTGAAGTCCCTCAGCAGGACCAGAGCCTGCGAGCATGATGCTTCCTGCAGTTGAAGTAAGAATGCTTCGTCAACAGGCTCCCCTTGATCAGGTGGCCTGTGGTAAACACCAGCCACGAGGTTTCCTGTGTTGGCTTGGCTCCTCATTTTTACCCATAAGCTCTCAACCTGTTCATGGCTGTTTTCCAAAGGCAGCTCTGTGCAGTCCATCAATTTTTCTATGGAGAGGGCAACCCTCCTGCCCCTCCTTCCTTGCTTGTCCCTTCTGAACAGTTGATAGCCCTCGATTGCAGTGCTCCAGTCGTGTGATTCATCCCACCACATTTCAGTGGCAGCCATTAGGTTGTAGCTTGTTATCTGCACCATGGCTTCCAGCTCCTCCTGTTTGCTACCCGTGCTGTGTGCATCGGTACAGAGGCACTTCCGCTGGGCTGTTGGCCGTGTCCCCTTTTCAGAGGAATGCGCCCTAATTCCTCGGAGGCATTTCACGGGTGTTTCCCTGCTGGCTCTGAATACATCAGCAGCCCCCGGCTCTTCTTGGCAGGGAGGAACACTGGAAGGAACAGGGAAACTCACCCACTCAACACGTGGCTCAGAGGCTGGTGCCATCGGTGGAATTTGGGGTTTTTTGACTATGGGGATGTTTACGCAGCACCGGGCCTGCTGGCGACGGATGGAGTTCAGCTATCTCCAAGGGGGAAAAGGATTCTTGCCCATGAGTTGGCAGGACTCATCGAGAGGGCTTTAAACTAGGGGTGAAGGGGGAAGGGGACATAACCAGGCTCTCTAGAGAGGAGCCTAAGGCTGGCATGCCAGTGTTGGGAGTGAAATTGATAGCCCAGCTCAAGTGCATCTACATCAACGCACGCAGCATGGGCAACAAACAGGAGGAGCTGGAAGCCATTGTGCAACAGAATAGCTATGACTTAGTCGCCATCACAGAAGCGTGGTGGGATGACTCTCATGACTGGAGTGCTGCAATGGATGGCTGTAAGCTCTTCAGAGGGGATAGGCAAGGAAGGAGAGGTGGTGGGGTGGCTCTGTAGGTTAGGGAGTGTTTCTGCTGTGTAGAACTCGGCGATTATGATGATAAGGTCGAGTGCTTATGGGTAAGGATGAGGGGGAAGGCCAACAAGGCAGGTATCATGGTGGGAGTCTGTTATAGACCACCCAACCAGGATGAAGAGGCAGATGAAGCATTCTATAAACAGCTGGCAGGACTCTCACGATCGCTAGCCCTTGTTCTCGTGGGGGACTTCAACTTACCGGACGTCTGCTGGAAATAAAACACAGCGGAGAGGAAACCGTCTAGGACGTTCCTGGAGTGCGTGGAAGAGACCTTCCTGACACAGCTGGTGAGGGAGCCAGTACCAGGGCAGGTGCCTTGCTTGACCTGCTGTTTACAAACAGAGAAGGACTGGTGGGAGATGTGGTGGTTGGAGGCCGTCTTGGGCTTAGCGACCATGATATATGATAGAGTTCTCGATTCGTGGCAAAGTAAGGAGGGGGGGCGACCAAAACCACTACCATAGACTTCCAGAGGGCAGACTTTGGCCTGTTCAGGACACTGGTTGAGAGAGTCCCTGAGGAGACAGTCGTGAAAGGCAAAGGGGTCCAGGAAGGCTGGGCATTCTTCAAGAAGGAAGTCTTACAGGCGCAGGAGCAGGCCGTCTCCATGTTCCGTAAGACGAACCGGTGGGGCAGACGACTGGCCTGGCTGGGAGCTTTTGCTGGGACTCAGGAAAAAAAGGAGAGTTTACCACTTTTGGAAGAAGGGGCAGGCAACCCAAGAAGAGTACAGGCATCTCATCAAGTCATGCAGAGAGAAAATTAGAAAGGCAAAAACCCAGCTAGAACTCAATTTGGCCACTGTTGTAAGAGAGAATAAAAAATGTTTTTACAAACACATTAACAGCAAAAGGAGAGCCACGGAGAATCTCCCTCCTTTAGGGGAGGGGGGAACATTGCCACCAAGGATGAGGAAAAGGCTGCGGTACTTAATGCCTTCTTTGCCTCAGTCTTTAATAGTCAGACCAGTTATCCCAGGGTATTCAGCCCCCTGAGCTGGAAGACAGGGATGGAGAGCAGAATAAAGCCCCCATAATCCAGGAGGAAGCAGTTAGTGACCTGCTAAGCCACCTGGACCCTCACAAGTCTATGGGGCTAGATGGGATCCAGCCGAGAGTACGGAGGGAGCTGGCAGAAGAGCTTGCCAAGCCACTCTCCATCATTTATCAGCAGTCCTGGTTAACAGGGGAGGTCCCAAACGACTGGAGGCTTGCCAATGTGACGCCCATCTAAAGGAAGGGCCGGAACGAGGATCGGGGGAGCTACAGGCCTGTCAGCCTGACCTTGGTGCCGGCGAAAATTATGGAGCGGTTCATCTTGAGTGCACTCAACAGGCGTGTGCAGGCCAACCAGGGGATCAGGCCCAGCCAGCATGGGTTCATGAAAGGCAGGTCCTGCTTGACCAACCTGATCTTCTACGACCAGGTGACCTGCCTAGTGGATGAGGGAAAGGCTGTGGATGTTAGCTGCCTGGACTTTAGTGAAGCCTTGGACGCTGTCTCCCACAGCATTCTCCTGGAGAAGCTGGCAGCTCATGGCTTAGGCGGGTGTACTCTTCGCTGGGTAAAAAACTGGCTGGATGGCCGAGCCCAGAGAGTGGTGGTGCACGGCGTTAAATCCGGTTGGCGGCCGGTCACAAGCGGTGTTGCCCCGGGCTCAGCTTTGGGGCCAGTCTTGGTTACTGGAGCCAGCAGTGTGCCCGGGTGGCCAAGAAACCCAACGGCATCCTGGCTTGTATCAGGAATAGCGTGGCCAGCAGGACGAGGGCAGCGATCGTGCCCCTGTACTCAGCACTGGTGAGGCCGCACCTCAAATAGCGTGTTCAGTTTTGGGTCCCCGTTGCGTGAGGAGTTACTGTCGCGTTACAAATAGGAGTCTGAGGCGTGGCTGGGGGGGAACCCTCCCGTTGAGTCAGGAGGTTCAGACAGGACCCCCTTGCTTTCTAAACTCCTCCTCAGAGAGGAGTCTAGGTGCGGCTAGGTCCAGTCTTAGTCCCAGACCTGGTCAACGGTTTATTTTCTAAGGACTGTGTGTATAGCCACTTAGCGGAACCAGAGCCCTCTCAGGGCTTTCGCTAAGGCGACAGCATTAATTTGCGACGTTGTAAGTCCGGTCGCGTCCAGCGTACTGAACGTCACGATTACGGATTCACTAATAACGCGCTTACACCCCCGGTCTAGTCGTGTTGCACGAACTATCACGGCCACACCTAAAGAGTCCGGTCCTGTTCAGTGAGAACTACCACGGCTAGATCAATGGAGAGTGCAGTTTATTAGAGCCACAGACACACGGATTCTTTGGATTACCGGTGACAAATTCACTGTCTGCAAAGCACGTGCAAATACCAAGAATATGAGTAACGCTGCCGGCTACAAACGCGTTAAAAGATAATAAAGCGACTCTAGAGAGATTTCTAAGTTTCCCGGGGAGGCCCTAGGTATAACCAAGTGTTCGACTCTTACCCAAAGGCGTCCCGATGGGGAGGAAGAGAGGCTCAGCCGACGACTGATCCCGTCGACTGATCCCAAACGTCAAGGGTGGTACCCGATGGTGTCTTCCCCAACGTTCTCTTTCTCTTAAACCATTTTATACTATCTTTCACCGTTCGGGTGGAGCTTGAGTGACTCTAGTCACGCATACCTTTGTTTAGCATTGGTGTAAAGTTTTCTCGCTTCGCTTTTAAAGGTATAAGCTAGGAAAATTCAGAGCGCAAGCTCAGTGAGGGGTGGTCGCACCTTGGAGGCGGGTAGCTTTTGGGACGGAGGTGTGTTTTGGTATTATAATGATGTTATAATGAGCAAAGTTCACCAAAAGGGCAGCATTTGGTCAAAAACGTGGCAGGCTGTTGGCCCAGGGCGGTAAATATGCAGCTTATCGGTTCCATGACACCTTTAAGTTCCCCTATAATCGCAGAGCCTGGCTGCGGCATCTCCACACCGCTCCACCCTCCGAGCAGTACCTCTTCGAGTCAGCACACCAGGTTCCCCTGGCGTTCCTGACATCGAAGGTTGCAGGCCTAGGGAACTTCCATGGAATGGATTCCTTGCATGTCAGCCGCATCCCACCTGGGAAGCTTCTTCAATGCTGTGCCTTACCTAGAAGTGTGACTGTAAGTTCTAATTTCTAAGTCACCTCAGCAATTATCCCACAGGTCCCTCACTACACGAGAGACACTGAGGTGCTGGAGCGTGTCCAGAGAAGGGCAATGAAGCTGGTGAAGGGTCTGGAGAACAAGTCTGATGAGGAGCGGCTGAGGGACCTGGGGTTGTTTAGTCTGGAGAAGCGGAGGCTGAGGGGAGACCTCATCGCTCTCCGCAACTGCCTGAAAGGAGGTTGTAGTGAGGTGGGGGTCGGTCTCTTCTCCCAAGTAACGGGCGAGAGGACGAGAGGAAATGGCCTCAGGTTGCACCAGGAGAGGTTTAGTTTGGATGTTAGGAAAAAATTCCTCACCGAAAGGGTTGTCAAGCATTGGAACAGGCTGCCCAGAGAGGTGGTGGAGTCACCGTCCCTGGAGGAGTTCAAAAAACGTGTAGACGTGGCACTGCGGGACATGGTTTAGTAGGCATGGAGGTGTTGGGTTGACGGCTGGACTAGACGACCTTAGAGGTCTTTTCCAACCTTAATGATTCTATGGTTCTCTGTTGCCCGAAGCTCCGTCCTCTCCCCCTGCTAAGTCTAGTTTAAGGCTCTCCTTGTCAGCCTGGCCAGCTTGCTGGCGAAGACCCTCTTGCCCCACTTGGTCAGGCCAATCCCATCAGCTCCCAACAGACCCAGCTTCTCAAAGGCAGATCCCCATAGAAGCCAAAACCGTGAGCATGGCATCAGGCACGCAGGCAGGCATTCACCTTTTCAGTTCATCTCCTCCTTCCTAAACCCCTTCCTTTGACTGGGAGGATGGATGAAAACACCACCGGTGCTCCAGATGATTTTCACATTGCTCCAAGGGACAGAGAGTCGTCTTTTGTTCTAAGTTGCCGTGCCTCGTCACAGTATCGTTGGACCCTACGTGGAACAGTAGGAGCGGATGATAATCCGTAGGCTTCACCAGGCTCGGCAGCCTCTCGCTAACATCGCGAACGCAACCTCCTGGTAGGCAGCAAACCCCTCTAGAGAAATTGTCTGGATGGCAAATGGGTGCTTGGGTGCCTCTCAGTAAGGAATCTCCAGTGACTAATACTTTATGTGCTTTTCTGGTGGCACTGGGTCTAATGCGGGTGGGTGGTTGGATCAGCTTTGCACGCTGGGCTTCTCCTGGATCCGGTCTGCTACTCGTGTGCTCTTCATTCCCCACGCCAAGAGCATCGTATCTATTACGCAGGGGCACTTTAGGGGGAGGGGGCAGGTTCTTCCTTCTGCCCGCAGCAGGGACAAGGGTCCAGCCTCCTTCGTCTCGTGAGTGACTTGGTTGAGGCAGCTCGAGGCCGAACGCAGGCTAACCTTCCCCTTGCGCAGCCTTAAGGCAGGGCTGTGGCTCAGCCCGGGACAGCGCGCAACACCACGCATCCGTCTGCCGCTCGCGTTCCCAGATCCTGCGCTGCCTGCCGAGCTCCTCTTGTCACACAGCTACCTGTTTGAAGAGTTCTTCTAGCTGGGCACGCTTGCAGCTGTGAGATCCGCTGCTGCCTTCAGAGGCTCCGTGGCGGGGCTGGCAGCACTCTGAGGGACACGGCCCACGCTGGGCCCGCGCCGGAGCAGAGGGAACGGGCACGGAGGAAGCCGCTGCGGAAGACAACAGCGAGGAACAAGGAGCGGCAGAGGGAGACCCCGGTGGCCCGACCCCAGCCAGCAGTGCCACCGGCCCCTCGCACGGGGACAGAGTGACCTGCAGCCATAACGAGGGGCCTGGAGACAGGGAAAGAGGTGGAGGGGTGTCCGCTACAACCTTCTTGCCCAGCCCCGGCAGGCTTCCTTGGTATTCACCAGCACCTATTCTGCCCTGAGATCTCACAAGCAAGCTTTGTTATGTGCACATTGTTAGGGAAAAAAACCAGCAAAACTCTGTAATAAATAACAGAAACAGGAAAAGAGGACTTCCTAGCATACCTTACCACCTTGTTTCATTTTTCAACTGAGAAGGAAGAACTGTAGATTTACTTCCACTTTCTTTTGAGTTGCCTGCTCCAAGTCCACTCTTCTTGAATCAAAAGTGTATGAAAAGGGACACCCTGTGGATGCAGCTTAGGGCTCACTTTCAGCCTTTAAGAAGAGACAGGACAAGGGGCAACGGTTTTGAAGTAACGTTTGAGGGCAGGTTTAGATTCGATAGAAGGAAGAAATTCTTTACCATGAGGGTGGTGAGACACTCAACAGGTTGCCCAGAGAAGCTGTGGATGCCCCATGCCTGGAAACGTTCAAGGGCAGGTGGGACGGGGCGTCTCGTCCCACTCGGTGGGTTGCGAGACGGGTGAATCTTTTCGATTCCCCGACGGTTTGTGTACCGACAAAAGCCGATCTCTGCTCGGCAGCGCCGCGTGGTCGGTAGAGTCACGACAAGGACTCAGAGGAACAGTCTGGCCAGCGACCTTATTAACTGGCGAATTCAACAAACGGACAAACTTAACGAACGGGCAAGCTCAACGAACGGACAGAGGCGATTTGGCCACGGAGCTGTTTTCTGGGCAACCCGCCACAATTTATCCCAAACTTGCATCTGTTGGAAGAGTGGAGGAAGAGAGAAGCGAGAAGAGGAAAGGAGAAGAGAGGAGGAAGCAGAAAGAAAAAGTATCCCCACCCTTGGATCCCGCGATGACAGACGTGGCAATCCTCCAGCGGTGGGCGCGCGGGCGCGGGTCCCTGGAGGGCGTGTCTTTTATAAGCTAATCCCCGCCTCCAGGTACGCCCCTTCAGGACTTACAGGGTTCTTGTTCTAGAAAGTTCTCAGTCTTCTGCGCAGGCGCTGGGGGAGGGGGGTGGTCGCGAGGGGTCTCTCGGGCGGTCGCAAGCCCCTTCCTCGGATCAACTCCGTGTGATCTCTGGCCATAGATGGTAAGGTCCGCCGGAACCGCGCGTCCTCCGACGCGCTCTCCACGTCCCGCGTGTCCCGCTCCCGCTCTCCCCCACCCCGTGCTCGCCGACCTGCCGTCGCCATGCAAATAGCCCCTCGCCTCGCCACAATGTTTGAGACATTAGCTCTTTCAGTCTCTCACACGGGGCTCTGAGCGACCTGGTCTAGTTGAAGGTGTCCCTGCCCACGGCAGGGATCGGGACATGCTTCTGTGGGTGGTGGGCAGGCTGCAAGAGGAAGCCCATCGACCGCGCGGCCAGGTTTCAGGCCTCCAGCCAAAGCGGGAGCCCCAGAGCTGAGGAGTCCCACCGGCGGCAGGGAAAGCGCGCAGAGGGACGGGAGGCTGCGGCCCGAGCCAGGGGCAGGTCAACTCCCCTGGGAGAGCCCGGGTCACGGGGGGGGGGGCAGGACGCCCTGCCCCTCCTGGCCCTGGTGGCGGGTAACAAGAGGGCCCCTTGTGACCTAGCCGTGTCGCAGCTAGGGATGCCCAGCACGGGCGCGGCAGCCCCAGTCAGTGTCCCAGACCCTCAGAAGAAAAGGACATGACCCGTGGGGCTCGTGCAGGAGCCCCTGTGCGCAGAGCACGTGTTTCCCTGCGACCCCTGGCGCACCGCACCCCCAGGGCCAGGGTGTTTCGCCATGGCCCCACCGTCCCCACCAGGTAAGAACGCAGGGCTGGGCCAGCGCCATAGGGATCCCAGGGGAGCTGGGCCCAGCAGGCGGGCCCTTCCGGAAGGGGCTGGGGGCAGGAGAGGCGGCGCCAGGGCCGGGGTGGGCGGGTGGGGGCTGCCCGCTGGAAAACGGCATCCTGCAGGAGATCTCCCCCCACCCCCACCCCCCGTCCCTGCCCAGCTCCTCCGCCCCACCACCTCCCCGCTCCAGCCAGGCAGCACCCGCATGGGGCCGCTTGCCGTGGGCTGCCCCCTCCCCAGCCTCACCCCCCTCCTCTGTCCCGCAGGATGGCGAGTCGTTCCCCCCACAGGCGCCGTGCACCCCGGGCGGCAGAGGACAAAAGGCCTGGGGTAGCCGCTGAGGACCACCAGCGGTCAGAAAGCCCCCGGCAAGGCGAGCTGCGCAGCGAGGACGTGGGCTCTGCCAGCCCCATCATAGATGCGGAGGAGGGCAAGAGCCCCGGCATCCCCGACCCGAGTGGGTATTGCCAGGAGCCCGGGGGACCACCTCCTGCCTCGGGGCACAGAGCAGGGCAGGCTGAGGCAGCTGGGCTGGCAGGAGGCTGCGGTGCTGCGGGGCTGGCACCTGTCCCGCCCTGCTGCCAGCGGCATCCTGGGGAGACGGGGCATCAGCACCCTGGCCCAGGGATTGCCGTGTGCGGGGCAGCGGGCGCAGGGCTGGAGAGAGGGCCCCTCTCCCCTCTCCCCCCTGCCCCTGCCTGCAGCTCTCCCCGCTCTGCTTCTTCATCAGGTGCAGCCGCTCCTGCCTCCAGCTGCCAGCTGGAGGACGAGGAGAAGGAAGCCCGCGACTACTTCTCGGCCTTTCTCAACAGCACCCAAAGGGTAAGCGCAGACTTCGTCAGCAGGGCTCTGCCCGCGCTCCCAGCTGGGTGCCGCCGCCTCTGCTGCCTGGGCGCGGGCTCTGGGAGGGCTGCTGGCGGTGCGGAGCTGCTCCCCTCCCGGCCCCTGCGCCATCCCTGCAGCCCCTCCAGCCCCTGCTCCTGCTGGCCGCGCCTCTGCCCCCTCACCCTCCCTCTCTGTCTCTCCCCGACTGCCAGGAAGAGGCCTCGAAGCTGAGGTTTCTGGCCTCCATCTGCACGCTCTGCAGAGCCTGGCTGCAGGGCAGGTACCGGCCGGGTTTCAGATCAGCACGTAAGCTGGTGGAGAAAATGGAGGTGAGGGCACCCCCAGTGGGGCTGAGGGAGGGGGGCAAAGCCGGCCGAGCACCGGCCCAGCAGTAAGGACAGCACTCGGGCGCCTGGGCACGGGGGGGGGTGAGACAGGCCTCTGTGGGAACAGCCCTGCCTGCCGTGGGGCCGCTGCAGAGCGAGGGGCCACGCGCTGGCCTGGGGGCAGCGGGGCGGCTCTGCCCGCCCTGCGGACTGCTGCCGGGCACTGGCAGCTCCCGTGCCCCATCCCGGCCGTGCTCTCCCTCTCCAGGTACTACGGCAAAAGCAGCTCCCTCGCAGCGTGGACGCCGCGATGTGGCGGCAAGCCGTGCTTGCCGTCGCTGCAATGAGGTACCTGCCCCAGACCCCGGCCGGGCCAGGGCCTCCCCACGGCGTGGGCCTGATGGCACCAGGCATCTCCTATCCTGGCAGGACCCTGGCGGCACTGCCTTGGGGCCTCTGCTCTCCCTCACGCTTGGCCCATCGGTGGGCCAGATGGGAGGGCGGAGGGTGCTCCGGGGCTGCCCGGTGCCTCTTGGCCCTTCCTCTGAAGGGAGAGGCAGGAGACGGAAAGGGGTTCGGGCTCCGCTGGCCAGGACTGCCCTCTGTCCCTGCCTCGGCGGCACGGGGGAGAGAGGAGATGCCTCCAGGCATCCCTTCCCCACCTCGTACGGGTACCGCCCTGGGGACTGCCAGCCCCGACGTCTGCAGCCAGCTTCCCCAACGTGGAAGCTCCGCCATGCAACCGGCACCTTCTCTCCTTGCAGCAAAGAGAACAAAGGCCTGCTGGACCAGCACCTCTGCCCCTGCATCCGCAGCATCTTCTGTCTTGCTCCAGCACAGAGCAGGGACAGCCAGCACGCTTCACTCGATGCTCAGGTAAGCGCGGGGTGAGCTACGGAGAGCCTGCCAGTCAGCCCCTGGGCACGCTTTCCTAGTTGGCTTTGGCTGCCGGAAGACGATAGGAGGAGAAGGAAGACCAGGGAGACCCTGAGGCCTCTCCCCGGCACCAGAGGGCGGCTGAGGCCCGCCTCAGGTGGAAGGCGTTCAAGCCAGCTTCCTGCAAGGAAGAAGGGCCAGGGCAAGCGTGCGAACTGCTGAATCCCCTCACAGATCCTGAGGACTCTGGACAGCGTGCTGGAGGTGCTGGCGCGCGATGCTTCGCAAGTGGAGAAAATCTTGCAGGTCAGGCATTTGCCAAGAGCTGGGCTCACGAGGTCTCTTCCTTGCCTCGCCCTAAAGAGACGCGACCTTCTGGAGCGCGCGCGCCCCAGCCCCGAACCAAAGCGGTGGAAGGAACCCGAGCGTCCCTCCCAGGCCCCCTGCTCTGGCAGCTGGCGCTGCCGAGCCACTGCCCTTGCCGCCCGCCCCGTTCACGCTCTCCTCCCCAGAGGGCAGCAGGGTGGACATCTGCTGGGACGTGGCCACGGTGCAAGGGGAGCCCAGCCCTGAAGCGCTCTGCTTCTGGCCTCCCCGTGGGCCCCAGCCCAGCCTCCCTGGTGCAGGCCTCCACAGAGGTTCCTGTCCTCCTGGACAGCGGGGGCGTGCGGCCGTTTTTGGAGGAGCGCGTGAGAAGGGGCAGAGGTGGCTGGCGGGGCGGGATCCAGCTACCTCCCTGACTGCAGCGAGTCACCAACTGTCGGCAACGGTCCCCGAGGCCGTGAGGTGGCCGGACCCGGACCCGGTCCCAGGCCTTCCTCCTGGCCGGGGGAAGCCTTGGCGGCACGTTGCGTAAACTCCGCCAGGCGCTTGGCAGGGCCACCGCTCCGGGAGGTGCCGTCGCTTCCCGAGGCAGAGCGGCAGCTTTTCCCTTCTCAGGTCCTGCTGCCCTTCACGGCATCCCAGCAAGTGGCTAGGCGCCGCAAGGCTGTGGGGAGGATTGCCTGCCTGAGCCGCTTCGTGATGCCCTCCTCGATGCTGGAGGTAAGGGGCCTGCGGTGCAGGCGGCCTCTGGGCACCCCTCGCCCCTTCCTGGTGCCCCAGAGCAGCCAGTAGCTCCGGGCTCCCTGCGAGGGAAGCCTGGGCGCAGGGCAGGGGATTCGGCAAGGCTCAGCCCTGCGCCAGCGTCTTTGCCCCTCCCTCTGGGAGCTGCTCTCTCCCGTGCCCTTTCTCTCGGGAGCCAGCTCCGTCACAGGGCACGGGAGTATTTGGCAGGCCCAGCTCTGGCAGCCCTCCCCTGGGTTGCCGCCCAGCCGCTTCAGCGTTGAGGGCCTGCGGGGCTCTCGGGCCCTTCCCCTCCCCACTGCCACTGCCCGCGCCCGGCCCCTTCCCCAGCCCACCGGCCCCGGGGCTCCTGCTGCAGCCCCGCAGACCCTCCCTTCCCGTGCTGTGGAGAGCTGGGCAGGGCGGTGGCAGGCCTCGGGACGGCCTGCCAGAAGGATGCGGCGGGAGGAGAGGGCGCATGGCTGCGCCCTTTTGTGGAGACGGGGAGTCCCGCAGGTGGGGAAGGAGGGCTCCCTCGGCTGAGCGCCGGTGTGGAGGACCAGCAGACCCAGGGTCTCAAGCCTCCTTCAGGCACCCCAGTCCCGCAGGCTCACGGGGAGGGAAGGCAAAAGCCTTCCAGGGCTCCCGTCACAGGCAGGCAGCACGCTCCTCGCCCTGACGCGGCTGCCGCAGGCTGGGTCTCCACGGGGCGCAGCGCAGGGCAGAGCAGAGCCCTCCAGAGCTCTGGCTCACGCAGCGCTCGGCCCGGGGCCCGCTCTCTGGGGTTAGGCCTTTCGTCCCGTCTGCCGCAGCTTGGCCCTGCTACTCCTCCTTCCTCTCCCACAGGTCTCGCACTTGAGAGACGGCAACTTCTTCCTGTTCCAAGCGAAGCCTCTGCAATTCCTGGGGCAGCTGATGGGGCACCTCACCCTGTCCTGTGCCGAGAAGGACCAGGAGATCAGCTGCGGGGCTGCGGAGGCGCTGCGTGCCGTCCACGGCTTCATCCTGCTGCGAGAGGGTGAGAGACGCTGGGGCCTCCCAGCCACCAGGGCTCAGGCGAGGCGCCGCACCGCCTTGGCCCCCTCCTCTGCTAGAGCAAGGAGCAGCAAACTCCTCCGAGGCTGGAGCAGGGGAGCAGCTGTGCCGCGCCAACCCGAGGGCCCACGCAGCCCGCCTCGGAGCCGCGCCTTGGGGCCCGCCCCGAGAAGCCTTGGGCCGGAGAGCCTGTGGCAGCAGCATCCCAGGGCTTCTCTCCTCCTCCCGAGCAGAAGGCCAGACCAAACTCTCCTGCCCTTCTGCAGCCTAAGAGGCGGTTTCCCCTCCTCCCGCGGGAAACGGGCCCACTGCCACCCTGGCACGTCTCCGGCTCCCCACAGAGCGGAGAGCCAGGCACAGAGCTCTCCCCGACGCCCTCGCCTGCTGTCGCCAGCTCTCCGTTGTTCCTGCCGCTCACTGTGTGCTTCCCCTCCTGCCCAGCCTGCTACGCAGCACGCGAGGATCCAAAGCTTCGAGTGGAGCGGGAAGGACCTAGCACCTTCTGGGCCAAGGAGCCCGCTGACGAGGCGCCGGTAACAAGCTCCTCCCTCGCTGGGGGTCTTGGCTGTGGGGCTGGCAGGAGACTGGGATGAACCAGTGCATCAGCCATCAGGGCGGATGGCACGGCCTCCCGCCGATCAGGCCGCGGGGTCGCACCACCTCTCCGCAGGGAGCGGCCAAAGCGTCAGCGCGGCGGCTCCGGCTGTCCCGGCCACCGGCGAGCTCTGGTTGCCGGCAGAGCCAGCGCACCGTGAGCCTGCCCCCCCTGCCCCGCTCCTTCGGCCCACAGGGCAGCTCCCTCTCCACACCCCCCGTGGCTGCGCTCACCCCAGACCAGCCCCTGCTGCTGGCACTTGTCCTGGGGCAGGGGGCCAGCGCTGCCCCGGGTTTCTCACTCCAGAGCCGCCCCCGCAGCTCAGCCGTGCCCCCCCGCCAGGGCCCTCAGTGCGACACCTCTTCCCTGCCTCTCTCCCTCAGGTATTTGGGCGCTTCCTCTTCCAGACTGAGAGGACCAGCTTCCTCCTCACCGTCTTGAGAGGCATCGTGCACCCCAGGGTCTCCGATGTCCAGCTGATTGCCAGCGTGCTGGAGGCGGTCTTGAGATACCCGTGCTCGGAGCTGAACAAGGTAGGCAGCGTGCAGCCGGACTGCCCTGCGCGTGCGCCCTCCGCCCCGAGTCGCGGGCTGGGGAGCATTCGACGGGAGGCCTTTGACCAGCCAAGAGCGACGGGAGGGAAGCAGGTCTTGGTGGCAGCTGGGGCCGTGGCTGTGCTCCACCCCGCTCCACCCCCCTGCCTCCGCCAGGTGGAAGAGGTCGTGTGGACCATCCACGTGCAGCTGGCGTGCGTCAGCCAGAAGCCCCTCAAGGACATCCTGATGAAGACCCTCAAGGACATCCTGATGAAGACCCTTCTCCAAGTGGCCCTCTTGTACCCTCAGAGGGTGACCACTAGCCTGCTGCAGGCTTCCCCGTACTGTGACAGGTAGGTGGCCCTGTCAGCCTTGGGGGCAGCTCAGGACCTCCGGGGCCCGCCCAGGCAGAAGGGGTGGTGGCCGAGGTGGCCCCACTGACAGCGTGCTCCGGCTCCGCAGCGCTGCCAGGGCCATGTGGAGCACGCTGGCCTCTGAGCCCTGCCTCGGGGACGACATGCTGAAGATGCTGCTGTGGGTCCAGCAGACAATCGGCAGGCAGTGCCGCATCGTGGGAGAGCGCAGCTACTGCATTTTCCTGGCTGTGAGTGTCTGGATGAGGCCTGCTCCCCCCCCGGGGGCTCCAGCCCCTCCTCCCCTCTCCACCTGCCCCCAAGCCCAGACCTCCCCAGGGACACCTGGGCCAGGGGCCTCAGGGCCACAGCCAGGCCCCGTGGCACACAGGCAGGCAGCCTGCCCCTGCCCCTGCTGCCCTCAGTGGTCTTCCTCCCTGCCCGCCGCCTGCTCGAAGCCGGGAAGCCCGGGGCAGGGCGGCTGCCTGGCCAGAGCAGGCTGCGGGGCCGGGGAGGGGAGGGGGAGCCCAGGGCAGCCAGCAGGGCCCATGGGGCTGGCTGGGCTGTTCCCTCTGGACCGCAAAGGCTCGCGTGCCCGTGCTACGAATGGGAGCTGAGCCCTGAGAGCTGCCGCAGCCGTGCTCCAGGCCAGGCGGCCGGGCCGGGCTCTGCGCTGGCACCTCCCTCAGCTCAGCGCGGCGCCTGAGCCCCGCCACCCCCAGTGCCGGGCAGTGCCGCAGGGACACCCCTGCAGTGAGAGTGGTCCCTGGATGTTTTCTGCAGGTAGCCCGTGCCATGCACGAGATCTTCCTGCTGCCCTCCAGCCGATGCTGCGTGCAGTTACTTTTAGAGGAGCTCTTCATGGCGGTGGTCTTCCAGGTCTCCTTCAGCTTGAGCGGCCCACAGCAGGGCTGCTGCAGCTCTGGCAGTCAGAGCAGGGAGGCCGAGTGTTCTCCAGTCCACACCCTCAGGTGCTCTGTCCCTCCTCCCTGGTCTCTGTCCCGGGCCCAGAGCCGGGGCCGGGGCTCCACCGGTGACCCCGCTTTGCTCTGCGTGCAGGAGCGCGGTGCGCGCCACGCAAGCTCTGTTCTACTGCCTGGGCGGCGGTGCCTCCCTGGTTGAAGACATCGGGAGGCAGGGCGCCTGGGACATGCTCATGAGCCCCGAGACCTACCACACCGGTATCGCCGTGCTGACTAGGTGAGAGCCGCGTCAGTCGTCCTTGTCTGCCCCGGCGTGTCTCCGCTGGAGAGGAGGGGCCCCCTGCACGATCCCCTTCCTCGTGGGCGGTGGGGTGCAAGCAGCCAACGCAAGGCGCAAACGCAGCCTTGCCCCGCGTGGCCTGGCCCGCGGAGTAATGGCTGGGGCTGGCAGCGCGGTCCCAGAGAGGTTTGCCTGCCCAGCTCGGTGCCGCCAATGCCTTCTTCCCCCGCCCAGGGTGCTGCGGCGTGAGGTACCGGCCTGCTGCGTCGCCGTGTCTCAAGAGGCGGTCAGAGGCCTCCTTGAGAGGCAGGCCTACCAGGACATCGGCGCCATGACTGTCTTCGTCGAGGTGGGCCTGGTGGCAAGCGCTGCCTCTCGGAGGCCAGGCGGAGGGAAGCCGGGCTGCGTGCACGAGGCAGAGGGCGGAGGGGAGGCGGCGAGGGCCCTCCGCGGGCCCTGCTGCCTCCCGCCTGGGCTGGGCCGGGCCCTGGTGCCTTGTCCCGAGCCGTCCAGGAGCTCTGCTGCCTGTGCCGGGCTCTCACTCTGCTGCTGGGTGCGTTTCAGCTCCTGGACTGCACCGATTTTGAGCATGTCAGCAGCCAAGTCCTGCACGTCCTCCAGCTCCACCTGCAGAGCAAGAGCGTGGTGCTGCGCAGGATGGCAATCACAAGCCTCGTCACGCTGTCTGCGAGACCCCAGGAGGTGAGCAGGGGCAGCCGGGCACAGGGAGGGCGTCCGCCGGGGGCTGGGCTGCAGGCAGTGGTGCGCGCAGCGGCTCGCTTGAGCTTTGCCAGGAATCGGGAGCGGTGGGAGCGGTGGGAACGGTGCCCGCTGCTCCCGCTGCCCTGCTCAGCGGCCCCTGAGCGCTTCAGGCCAGGCCCTGGGCTGCGCCGCACGTGGAGAGATCTCTGCCCGACTGGCACTGCACCCTCTCCACGCAGAGCGGTTTTGCCGGTGCGGTCCTCGATGGCGTCACAAAATGAAATCGTGTGTTTCGCACAGGCTGTGACTCTGCAAGGCCTGCTGCCAGCGGTCCTGCAGCGACTGCAGGATGACGACGGCGATGTCGCGGCGGCGGCCCTGGCTGTCCTCGGCAACGTGCTCTGCCTGGAGGACAGGCCGAGGGCTGTGTCCATTGCTCTGCAGCTGGTCGAGACGCTCCCGCCACTCTTTGAAAACGTAAGGCAGTGGGAGAGCAGGGGTTTGGTTAGCGTGCCCGGGGGGGGGGGTGGGGGGGGGGGGGTGCATGCGCGTGGCCCGGGGCCGGTGCGTCCCTCTCCGCACGTGCCCGTTGGCCCGTGAGTTCTTCTCCTCACTGCAGAGGGAGAGCCGCAAGCATTCGCCTCCGCACCGTGGGCTTGGAGGAGCCAGGAGTGAGGTCCTCCCCTCTGCCTTCTCTCCTCCTAGGAGTCCAGCTGCGTGCGAGCGCGCTCCATCCTCCTCTGGAGAGATGCGATGGAGGTGGCAGTCAGCACCCACAAAGAGCAGATGAGAAAGGACATGCAGAGGAGCCTCCTGCCCCTGTTCTTCCACCTGCATGACAAGGACGACAGTGTGGCTCAGGTGAGGCCCTCTGAATGTGCCTCAACTGGGGCCCAACCTCCCGAGTCCCTGAGGAGGGCTCAGAGCCCCTCCCTGCCTGCAGCCATAGAGCTGGCAGCAGCTGAGAAGGGGGGCAGGGACATTTCCTGCACCTGCCCTGCCTGATCCAGCAGAGCCCAGCAGCAGTGCGTGGCCACAGAGACGAGACCCAAGCGCTGGAGCCCCCAGGGGCTTCCCAGTGGCGCCTGCAGGTGTCTGCGGCCAGGGTTTGGAGCCCCAACCCTTGCCTCCCCCTGCTCTGCCTAGGGACTCCCGGGTCCCGTCCCCTGGGCGGCGGTGCCATCTCCCCGTCTCTGCTGCTCTGCAGGCTTCTCGGGAAACCCTCCTTAGAGCTGCCAAGTTCCTGAAGCGGAGGCAGCTCAGGAAGCTGCTGGCGACAGAGCAGACATGGAGGGTCAGCGAGTGCCTGGTAAGGATGGCCCCGAAGCCCCACACCCAGCCTGGAGAAGCCCTTCTCCCCCAACGCCCAGCGCGTGGGGCTAGCACCTGTGCCCCTGCCCACGGGGGCAGCCCAGCGCTGCCTGCCTGCACCGCACGCAGGCTCCCTCTCTCCCCCTGGAGCCCAGGGGTGCCGACGGAGCCCTTGGCCCAGCTGGGCCTTGGCAGCAGGGTGGCACGGGAGCACCCTGCCCTCTGCTCCCTCCAAACCCCAGCACCAGCCAGCCGCTGGCCGGGTGTCGTGGGTGTCGGGGAGGGGAAGGCAGGGGAGGCCAGTCCTGGGCGTAGGGGGAGGGTCTGCACCAACCCTGTCCCCTTGCGCTCTCTCCAGCTTGTGGAGGGCAGCAGCAGAGCGGAGGAGTACCTGCAGCAGAGCCTGCCGTACCTGCAGAGCCCACAGGAGCCCTTGCGCGAGGCAGCCGTCAGGTTCATCGGTGAGCCAGAACCCTGCCGGGGGTCCCTCCCTGCCCCGCGGCAGCTCAGCCCCAGCCACGGCTGCTGCCAAATCCACCCACGGGGCTCCCTGCCACCTTCTCCCACCCCTGCCCACGCAGCGGGGGCTGGTTGGGAGCCTTGTTGGGTCCCTCACAGCCTTCTTGGGCTTCATGCTCAGGGGACCGCCCTGGGCTCAGCCTTGCCCCAGGGGAGGAGGGCGGTGGCCGGGCTCGCGGGGCCGGTGAGGGGGAGCTGGGCTGCTGGGGCGGGCAGGCCAGTGGCGGCATCTGTGACGGGCTGCGTGTGCCTAGGGCTCGCCGGGCGGCAGCTGAGGGACGGGCGCCAGGAGAAGCTCCGGGTCATCTACGAGGGTGCGTGAGGGCAGTGGGGTGTCCGTGGGGGCTGGCAGGGAGGAGGAAAGACCCTGGGTAGGGAGCTCCACTCCCGGGGGGGCCTCTGCTCCCTGCGCAGGTGAGGGGCGGTGAGGGCAGAGCAGAGAGGGGGTTTCAGGGGTATGTGGGGCATTGGTGGCCAGCACCTTCTGGCTGATGCCGGCGCCCCTGCCTCCCTCCTGGCCGTGGGAAGAGCGGGGGAGGCGGGGGTGGCCCTGGCCGGAGGGGCTCCTGAGGTCCCCGCAGATCCGGGCTCTGACCTCGGCTCCCTTCCTTTCCGTCCCAGCCCTTCGAGGCAAGGCGAATGACAGCAGCCTCTCGGTCTCTTCCCTGGCGATTCAAACCCTCATGATCCTGGGCGCTACAGCGCAAGAGCCTCCCTCCGCATTCCGCCTGCAAGCGCTGTGCTACCGGCTCCGGAGGGCGTGGAGGAGGAGGACCCTTGCCCCAGGAGCTGGCTGGCTGTGCTGCTGGAGCTGCGTGCAGAGCTGATCCCGGGTGCTCTGCACACTGACACCACCTCAGCAGCTGGACCTGCCCCCCCCCCGCCAGCAGCCCGGGGCCCCGCAAAGACACACCCCACCCTGCGTCGTGGCCCCAAGGCGCCAGCTGCGCTGCCGGGCTGTGAAACCAAGAGGAAAGGTGAAGGAAAGCTTTTGCCTGCCCTGCCCTCTCCAGGGACGGCCCGGCCTGGACAGGTGCCCGCTCTCTGCAGCGCTCCCATTTCATGGGAAGGGGCGGCTGGGCCACGAAGCCTGAAGAAGCAGCCAAACGCTGTGGCAGGGCAGCGAGAGGACAGCTTTGGCTGGCGACCCCACAAGGAAACGGGCATCCTGCAGGCCGGAAGCAGAGGCCTTGGCGCAGCCGGCCTGCCTGCCTGTGTCTCCCGGCCACCGCTGAAAAAGACTGTGGAACGTCACGTGCCGTTTGCGCTCTTCTTCCCCGTCCCTCGCTGCCCTGCTGCCCCCCAGACCCCCGTAGGGTACCTACTCTGCCGCGACCCGCTTGCCCCCCACCCCCTGGGGAGCCCTGCTGCCCCCAGGCCCCCACAAGGGCCCCAGGAGGGCCTGCACGCGGCCCTGCGAAGCCGTGCTGCTCCCCAGGCCCTCGCAGCGGCCCTAGAGCGCCTTCCATGGGGCCCTGCGAGGCCCGGGAGAGCCCCTGGGGCTCTCTGGAGGGGCCGCTTGGCCCCGCACGTGCCCCTGAGAGGGCTGTGAGAGGCCCTGGGGTTCTCTGCCAGGGCAGCAGGGCCCTGCCCGGGCCCCGGCCGCGTGCCGCAGCCGTGTCCAGCTATGCAATCGGCCTTGTCGCAGCCCGTTGCTTCTGCGCCTTCTGCTGACCAGAGCGGCAGTTCCTCTCCCAGGCACGCACGGGGCGCTGGGAGGGGCGGAGCGTGGGCCCCCCCGTCACGGAGGGACGCTAAAACTAGCTCAAACGAGGGACAAGCTCAAACCACGTTATTTCACCAAACGGCCAAAACCGCACGACAGAAACCAACGAGAAAGGGGGGCAAACCGAAATCAATCAACACTCCGCTAACTTTTAGCCCGTACCAGGTTCGAGGTGTCAGGCGGGGTGTTGTTACCACACGGCAATACACACACAAGAATGACGATCCAAAGCGCGCACTCGCGCTCACTCGCAAAGGGGGAACCCTCTCTCCTGGGCACCTCAGAAGAGGGGAGGAGGGCGGTGGCCGGGCTCGCGGGGCCGGTGAGGGGGAGCTGGGCTGCTGGGGCGGGCAGGCCAGCGGCGGCATCTGTGACAGGCTGTGGGTGCCTAGGGCTCGCCGGGCGGCAGCTGAGGGACGGGCGCCAGGAGAAGCTCCGGGTCATCTACGAGGGTGCGTGAGGGCAGTGGGGTGTCCGTGGGGGCTGGCAGGGAGGAGGAAAGACCCTGGGTAGGGAGCTCCAGAAGAGCGAATGGCTCCCCCGGGAGGGGCGGTGAGGGCTCACCCAAGGCTCTGTCCAGAAGAAGTCACTCCCCACGGGAGGTGAGGGCACTCAGCCCTGGGCAGTTTCCTCAGGAGGCGTCCCAGCCCGAGGGGAGAGGTCCCGAACACGGGCCCGCTGCGCCGGGAAGACCACGCTCAAAGGGGGTCTCCGGCGGCGCCCCGTTTGTACCCTGGCTCGGATCTGAGCTGTGCTCGTAGTTGGTCGTGATCTCCAGAGCTCTAGCTTCTCCGAGCCAAGGCGCCTCGCTGGCTGGGGACCCTGTCTGGCCACCAAGGGCCCCGCCTCTCCTGCTCCCCTGCCGAGGTGCGTCCGTGCCGGGGGGGGGGGGGGGGGGGGGGGGTGTGGCACGCGGCAGAGCACAAAAGGCGCGAAAATGAGGCGCGAAACGCCCGTGCCCGCCACGTTAAAAGCCCCGGTCTTTAGCGGGGGGAGGGGGGGGAGCGTGCCTGTCACACGCCCACCGGTGGGGTAGCGGGCCGGGGCAGAGGCCCCCCACGCCAAATGGAGCCACAGTCAGCCGTGCGCGTGGCCCGCCGTGACAGCGGCCTCTCGATGTCGCCCGCCACCTCGCTGCCCGTTGTCCCCGGGATGGGGACCCCCAGGGGGAGGGTCTTGGGACCCTCAGGGGGACAGGGCCGGGACCCCGCAGGGTCAGACCACTGAAGGTGCATCTAGATGCCACGAGTGCTCCCGAGTTGCAGCTCAGAGAAAGCCAACTGTCCCCAAAACACCGTCTTCTCGAGAAGGTACGGCAAGCAGAGCTGGCGTCCGTCAACAGGCTAGCAATCGCCCACAATGCTTAAAGTGCAGGTGCAGGCCCAGCTGCTCTGCCACTATTCCCGGACCTTCTCATCCGCTTCCGATGCTCAGCTTTTCAATTATTTTTAAAATTACCGTCAAGCTCAGTTTTATCCGCGTTGAGGAACTGCTCCGTGCCAGCAGCTCGGGGCAACGTGCTTTCATTCCCTTCGTTGCTGTGTTTCGGCATTTCTGTTCAGAGTAGCGATACTCAAACGTGGTGAGCGCTCGGCAGGCGGTGCGCTCGTCGCTCCACCCCAGGGGCGTTACTGCCCGCACAGCTAGCCAACGTTCACGCGCATCTCTGCGGCGTACGGCGGCAGCGAGATGGTCAGAGGTCGTTAGCCCCGTTGCCTGTTTTCCCAGGTGCACGGCGCCTGGCTGGGATGGAGCTCCTTTTCTTCGTAACAGCTCCTCAGGCGCCGTGCTTCAGACTTGTGACCACACCAGCGCTGGTAACACACTGATGTTTCGGCTGCTGCTGAGCAGTGTTGGCACAGCCTCAAGGCCTCCTCTGTGCCTCGCTACGCCACCCCAGTGAAGGGGGGAGGGCTGCGTGGTGCGTGCGCGCAAGGTGTTGGGAGGGGACGCAAGCAGGCAGATGACCCCAGCTCCCCAGAGGGACAGTCCGTGCCACATCGCGCCGTGCTCAGCGAGAAAAAAGGCGGGGAGGGCGCGTCGGGAGGTTAGCCAGCTTTCGCTCGGCAACCGGTTGGGCATCGGTCTACCCAGGGGTGGCGGTAGGTGCTTGCCTCTCGCCTTCGCGTTCCTGGCTTTGTTTGGTTTTCTCTCTCTTCTTCCACTTCTCCTTTGCTTACGAAACGATTTTCGCCTTGACTCACCAGGCTGCTCGCTTTTCCTCTCCCTTGCCTCTTCCCCCAGCCCAAGCTGTGCGGAGCTTCGCAGCCCACCAGGGTTAACCCTCGGCACCAAGGTTGTCCTGCCTCCTTCCAGGCAATACCAGTAGTGAGCTACGCTCGCCTCCCCCGTTCAGTGTCTTTATTCTGCGATAGTCACGTAGGGAACGGCTGACTGAGAATGTCGGAGTCAGATTAACCAACGGTTCTCGTAACGGGTGACTCTATGCATCAGGAGGCCAGGAGCTGTTAATTGCCCGATGAAGAATAGAAGATGACAGCCCATGGGGAGGCGTCTCCAGGAATCACCTGGAGGATGGTTTTCTCCCATCTCCAGGGTGATGACGTTCACATCTCCAGGGAAGCAAAACACCGTTTGTCTTGCCCGAAAGGAATGGCCCCGCTCTCTCTCCCCAAAATGTCCTCCTCCCCCTTTTTTTATCCAGGAGAGACTTCACCCTTACCCTCGGACATGGAGGCCTTTCTCTGTATTCAGGAAAGATCCCGCCTCTCTGGGAGGATTCCAAAGGAGAGACAGTTGACAGAAATAAGGCGTTCCCCCAGCCTTTGGGTTTTTTGCCTGTTTGCTCGTGGCTCTAGGACGAGACGTCTGCCACGCAGAAAGGTAAAGGGCCTGGCAGGGGAACGGCCGGCCGCAGCAAAGGCGGACCTTCAATCCCAGCCTTAACACGGCAAGCCCTGCGCTTCCGTTCGCTTCCTTCGCCTGCCCCGGGCTGCTCCCCGCTGGGCCGGGGCGGGGGCCGGGGCCGGGGCCGGGGCGGGGGCCGTGTGGTGCCCGGAGCAGGGCGGCGCCGGGGCGGGGGCAGCGCCGGGGCCGGCGGCGCGGGGCTGCCGGGCCTGGCGGCGGGAAGGGCCGCCCGTCCCGGCAGGCCGGCCCCGCGGAGCACGCTGCGAGGCGTAGTCTCCCCGCGGCGGCGGGCCGGGCGGCCATCTTGTGCGTGGCGCGGGCCCGGCGGCGCGGCTCCCACGACAGACCCCGGCGGCCGTAGGGGGCGGCGGCCTTCCCGAGGGGACCGGGCGCTGCTTCCCGTCTCGGCCGGGCCGGGCCGGGCCGGGCCGGGGCCGTCCCCGTCGGCAGCGAGATGGCCGCGGAGACCCTCCCGCCGCGGCGGCGCCCGCTCCGCCGCGACCTCCCTCCCGTCATGCGCGCCGCGTCCCCGCCCGCCCGCTGCGCGGTCATTGGCCCCTCGGGCGCCCCGGCCGGAAGCGGGCGCCGCGGCAGGGAGATTTGAACGGCAACGGCCGCGCCGGGAGGCGGCTGCCCAGGCGGTGAGCGCTGCCCTCCGCTGCCCGTCGCCGTCGGAGGCCGGGCGGCCTCTCGCCGGTCCCCCGGCGGCAGGGCCCCGGGGAGGCCGGGGGCGCGCTTGGCGCCTCTCGCCGGGCAGCGCGGGCGGGCCCGGCCCTGGCGGCGGGCGCCGGAGGGGTCCGCGGCGGAGCTGGGCTGCGGGCAGCGTGGGAGCAGCGCTCAGAGCCGCCTCTTCCCTGGGCTGCCGCCTCGGCGCAGCCCGCGGAAGGAGGAGCCCGCTGCGGCGTCCTCTGGGGCCTCGGTCGTCGCCCTGCGGAGGGAACCGGCGCGGGGGCCTTATCGCTGCTGCTGCAGCGCAGCCGCCCGCTCTCGCTGCCAAGCGCCAGCGAGGAGCCCCCGAAAGGCGCCCGCGCTTTGTGGCCTTGCCTGCGGGCGGCCAGGCTTACTCGTCTCTCAACTCGCCGCTCGGTGTGCGGCACTCGGTCGTGAAAGCGGGTCGCCCGCCGCCCCGGCCCCCCGAGCTGCAGCAAATGTGCTTTCCGCTTCTACGGGTCTGCCCGGAGTGGAAAAGCGGGAGCACCGGCTGGGCTTTCTCCTTGCAGGTGCGGAGAAGAACTGCAAGATCCCTCTTCCTCTCAGAATGGCTGTAGGCGACTACGAGGAAGTTCGCAAGTACTATGAGCTCACCGAAACCATTGGAACAGGTAGGCCTCATCTGGGCGTGCAGAGAGACGTGCGCGATCTGTCGAGCCGCTTTAGCGTTTCTCCGCGTGTAGGCCAGCTGTTACTGCAGAATCTAGAGGTCGCGTTTCAAGTCTGCGTTTGGGGGGGCAGAACTCTGAAAACGAAACTGCAAGTTGGTAGCAGTGACCGCTTCTTCCTCGAACGAGGACAGAGGACGCTGCGCGCCGTGCACGCTACGTGGTCCAGGGTGGCTGAGAGCTTATAGGCGAGAAAGCACGTCACCGCGCTGAGCTTTAAACGTCTCTTTCCAATTCTAGGTGGGTTTGCGAAGGTAAAACGTGCGCGACATCTCCTCGCTGGTGAAAAAGTTGCGATAAAAATCATGGACAAACTTGCTCTAGGGGTAAGCCAAAAGATACTTAAAAGTTCGTAGCGTCTTCTGCTGTTCTTGTGGAGTTCTCGAGAAGCCGGGGTGTGGCACGTCGAAATGCTGCCTGCTTGTCCTGTTGGCTATTGACGGATGCTGTAGGCTTGAAGGAATTTTAACAGAGGACCCTCAGTCTTGCGCCCTCTCGTGAAGGGGGCAACGTTCTCTGGCTGTAAAGTTGAGGCAGTTAAAGATTACTGCAGTAGTTCAAACAGAATGCCGATGAGAATACCAGCTATTTTACATCCGCCCCTGTGGCGTTGCTGATCAAGGTGCCAGAATTGTAGGGGAGTAACGGCAGAGCCGTGGCCGGATTGGATTTGAGCAGTCGAATTGCATGCTGTCGTATACCTGCTGTGAAACGTTGTGTTGCGCGGTAGTCTGATGCTTACTGTGATGTACAGGCAGTCCAAGCCGTCGGCAGCTTCACAGTTCTTGCTGTTGTGGTCTCTTAGGATGACTTGCCTCGTGTTAAAATAGAAATTGATGCCATGAAGAACTTACGTCACCAGCATATTTGCCAGTTGTACCACGTGATAGAGACATCCAAGAAAATATTCATGGTCTTAGAGGTAAGAAGCGGTGCTTCTGCCACGGCGAAGGTTCCTGGTTTTGACTGTAGCGGTCGATGATAGCAGAGCTCAAAGGCAACGATTCTTAAAAAGTTATCTCAATGACGAGCGTGTTCAAGACGCTCTAGTTTAAAAATGAAGCTGGTAGTATGTCCTGTCTTCTTGTAAAAGCCGCTCTTCAGTGTTTACAGTAAGTGAAATCGCTTCAACTCCTACCTCGCGCTTCAGTTCTTTTAAAATAGCATCAGCAGGATACGTGGGACCCCAGAACTCCCGCGTGGTTGTCGCCTCCTGGGCAATCCGTATCGCCTGTGACGGTAGCGTGACGTATCCGTTGCAACGCATCAGGCACGAGTCAGACTTGTCAGCTTGTTTGGTCTGCCGCAGTGCTGGCTAGGGCGCGCGGGGGGGCACTCGGGCGCTACTGTGGTAAAGCAGAGGGAATGGAAGAGTGTCCTCTCGTTGCTGTGCAGCGCGCTCGTCGTCGTTTAGATTTCATTACTGTATTCTAAATGCATTCTCTTTTTCCTGTCTTCATGCAGTACTGTCCCGGAGGAGAGCTGTTTGATTACATAATTGCGAAGGACCGCCTTTCAGAAGAGGAAGCTCGTGTGTTTTTTCGGCAGATTGTTTCAGCAATTGCTTACGTTCACAGTCAGGGATATGCCCACAGGGATCTCAAACCGGTAAGCCTGAGCAGTAGTCAGACTCGCATAAGTAGTAGCGAACACCCGCTTTTACTTCTCCATTACGAGCCGCAGTAGGTTATGCCTTCGCCGTTGTAGCTCTTGATCGAACGTCTTCTGAAAGAGCATTATTTCTACTCGCCGCTGTGTTCCTCAGCTGAGCTGGATGTGGCTATATCTGAGGAAGGAGCTTGCTCTGAAAGAGAAAGCAGAACAACACGCTCCAGCTGGGAGCGGAGCAGAGACCTGGATCTGACTCTGCATGTTGCTTAGGCGTTTTTGTTCTCCCCTTTATTCCAGCTGGTGCCTGGAGAGAGCCTTTATGGTGCCACTCTGTTGTGCAAACCGTTCTGTTTCCGTGCCCAGAGGGAAAAGCGACACTGATAGTTTAAGCAAGCGGTGGCTAGGCAGAGGGTGTAGGGGGAGACGCAATGCTACTGGACCCATCCTGTGGCTTTGCTCTCATTGCAGAGTTTAAGCATAGGTTTAGGGAATGGAAGACCGGAGTCCCTTTCTCCTTGAAGGGGTTGGAACTTTGCATTTTTAGAGATGCCGACACCTCCGAGAGAAGCGAACTCTTAGTGCGCGAGCGTCTTCCTAGACAGCTCATGAAATCTTTGTCTCCAAAGAACTTCTCCCCAAACGAAGCGTTGTGTGTACCTTTTGGAAGGAGTCGGCTTGTAGCCGGAGAGCCGAGGGATTCGTGGGATCGTATGACAGCTTGGGTGGGAAGTGACTTCCAGAGGCTTCTGCTTGACCCTCCTGCTCAAAGCAGCGTCAGACCAAGCTTCCTGGGGCTTCCTCCACTCGCAGCTGCGACCGCTCCCAAGGACGAGGCAGCGCAATCTCTCTGGGCAACCTGCTCGGCTCCTCGCTGTCCTTACGAGGAGGAAGGCTTTTCCTTATTTCCAGTCTGAACGTCTCTTGATGCCTGTTGTCTGTCGCTATCCCACCGCGCGCTGCTGTGAAGAGACTAGCCCTGTCTTCCTGCCCTCCTTGTAGGTATTAAAAGGCTGCTCTGAGGTCTCCACCGAAGCTTTCTTGTCTAGAGGCTGAACGAATGGCTTTCCCTCAGCCTCTCCGCATTGAGCAAGCGCTCTAGCCCCCTGAGCAGACCGGTGGCCATCCGCTGAGCTTCCTTCAGTTTGATGTCTTTCCTGTGCTGAGGGGGGCAGAAACTAGACGCGCTATTCTAGCTGCTCTGAACAGAGGACTAGAGTCACTTCCCCCAGTCCGCTACCTGTGCTCCTTTTAATACAGTCCATGATATTGCTGGCCGCCTTTTCTGCCAGAGCAGCCTGCGGCCTCATGTGCAGCTTGCTGTCTATCGAGGCCCTGCCGCTCCCCGGCCCTTCCCAGCAGATGGGACCTAGCGTTCCCCATCTGGAATACGGGATATAGTCATTAGCGACCAATCGAGACCTCCAGAGGAGAGCTTCAGGTAAATTCTGGCTGCTAATGACCAGAAGAAATAAGGTGAAGGAAAACGTGGTTCCTTGGATACTTAGGTCCGTTCATTCATTCATCACCCCTTTCTCTTTTACCAGGAAAATCTGCTGATTGACGAGGAACATCACTTGAAGCTGATAGACTTTGGACTTTGTGCAAAGCCAAAGGTAAGAGTCTCAGTTGCTTTCCCAGAGCAGAGCTAAATCAGCTACTGCACGCACATAAAACAAGCACGTTTGACTTCAGAGTGCAATGCAGAGACTTGCCCGAAGACCCTGGATTCAAGCCGTTTGCACAGTTGTCATCCAGTCACTAGTTACTTGGTAGGGCCGTAACCGTGTGAGAGAGCGGTTAACTGCGTGTTACGACCAGCAAGAGCGTTGGATCGTTTTCTGCCCTTACGCTTCATCTTTTATCGTAATCTAAGGCAGAGGTCATCTTGCGTGTATAGCACCTGCGGTCACGTCTAAAGGCCTGTAATACAAAGCTTATCTTGGTGCGCATTTTTTCCTAAGAAGTTTCCATGGTGTATGTCTTTTTTTTTTTTTTTTTTTTTTCAAAAGATTGGTCTGGATGTGGAGATTGTGGGTGGAATCGAATCGTTTATTCCAGTTACGTTTACAAATCCTCTGCTTCCATATGCTTGTACGGAGTTGTTTCCGGAGTTTAAAATTGGTTTCTCTGAGGCCTTTCTATTTGTCAGCTTAGCACGCGAGGTGGGTGCTGTTAGGAAGCAATTTAATGGGAAGAAGGTCTTACTGATCCAAAGACAGTTACTTGTCCTCAGGTCACTCTACTTGACTCAAGTTAGAGCACCTTGCAGGCAATCAAGACCGTTAGACCAGTACCTTGGTGTCGTGAATGAGTGATTTAGAGCGCTTAAAAAGTCACCGTCAAAGGTATTAGCAAAAGTGGCTTTCACATTGTTTATAAAAGTGCGACTTAAGGAAGTTCGATGGCAAAGGTCACTCTATTAATTACTGCATGGAAGAAACGTACACAGGAAAATTGGGTTACACGCGAGTTAAAAGGATTTGCAGCGAGACTGAGGATACAAAGGGTAGGGAGGGCCCTCCTGTGGAGTCACAAGGTTCAGAGTAGACCCCGTTGCTTTCTAAACTCCTGATGGAGCTTAGGCGCAGCTAGGTCCAGTCTTAGTCTCAGACTTGGACAATGGTTTACGTCTAAGGGATTACGTATGCAAAATGTATCAATTCGGCACGCAATCAAAGTTCCCAGGGCAAAAGCAAAGTTAGCATGCTACAAGGCTATGCGCGGTATGGGTCGCTTACCAAAGGTCTGCTGTTGGTAACAGGTCTCTCTGCCGCGAGGAGCAGCCTTGAGAGGGGTCCCAGCTCAAGGGGAGATCGCCGCCATGCAGCCAGGCTGCCTAGCAGGGAGAGCTCAAAGGCGGCTCACTTAGGCCGCTTCTCTCATATTTAGGGATAAAGTGGTTGGCTCGTAGTCAGGTGACATGCGATAGGAAAGCTATGCATGAGGCTCCTTGGACCCAGAGCTTGCTTTGTTCCTTCGTAAATGAGTCTTGGAAAAGCCACCCGCTATTCACGCGTCAATCGCGTGATGGGCGTTCCAAGCTCCTATGCACCGATGCTCGCTGTGCCGCTCAGCTTCCTTGTGGGTTCTCAGGGAACGGATCGGGACGAGAGGAGTTCTTGGCCCGGCTACAGCTCAGGCCTTTACCTCCTTTGGAGCCTGTACCAAAATATCGCTAGTTTGGTTAAGAGGGCGAGTGCATCTGTCACGCTTGGTGATACAACGTCGTCTTATTCTGGTCTGCTCAGAACAAAGCCCAGGCAAAGTAATAGCACGGTTTTAGTAAGGAAGTCTTTTTAGTGGTTCTTCATGAAATTATTGCATTAAATACTGGTATAAATAACCAGCTCGCCTCATGCCCAGTAGCTCTTGGATGACTTCTTCCCACGTTCCACCTCTCTTCTCTTTGCAGTTGCAAAGGGAAGTATTCTTATCGGAGGAGGAGCTGTGGAGAAGACTGCTAGGATAACAGATCCAGGATAAGCGGATCAGGCCCAGCCAGCATGGGTTCAGGAAAGGCAGGTCCTGCTTGACCAACCTGATCTTCTACGACCAGGTGACCCGCCTAGTGGATGAGGGAAAGGCTGTGGATGTTAGCTGCCTGGACTTTAGTGAAGCCTTGGACGCTGTCTCCCACAGCATTCTCCTGGAGAAGCTGGCGGCTCATGGCTTAGGCAGGTGTACTCTTCGCTGGGTAAAAAACTGGCTGGATGGCCGAGCCCAGAGAGTGGTGGTGCACGGCGTTAAATCCGGTTGGCGGCCGGTCACAAGCGGTGTTGCCCCGGGCTCAGCTTTGGGGCCAGTCTTGGTTACTGGAGCCAGCAGTGTGCCCGGGTGGCCAAGAAACCCAACGGCATCCTGGCTTGTATCAGGAATAGCGTGGCCAGCAGGACGAGGGCAGCGATCGTGCCCCTGTACTCAGCACTGGTGAGGCCGCACCTCGAATAGCGTGTTCAGTTTTGGGTCCCCGTTGCGTGAGGAGTTACTGTCGCGTTACAAATAGGAGTCTGAGGCGTGGCTGGGGGGGAACCCTCCCGTTGAGTCAGGAGGTTCAGACAGGACCCCCTTGCTTTCTAAACTCCTCCTCAGAGAGGAGTCTAGGTGCGGCTAGGTCCAGTCTTAGTCCCAGACCTGGTCAACGGTTTATTTTCTAAGGACTGTGTGTATAGCCACTTAGCGGAACCAGAGCCCTCTCAGGGCTTTCGCTAAGGCGACAGCATTAATTTGCGACGTTGTAAGTCCGGTCGCGTCCAGCGTACTGAACGTCACGATTACGGATTCACTAATAACGCGCTTACACCCCCGGTCTAGTCGTGTTGCACGAACTATCACGGCCACACCTAAAGAGCCCGGTCCTGTTCAGTGAGAACTACCACGGCTAGATCAATGGAGAGTGCAGTTTATTAGAGCCACAGACACACGGATTCTTTGGATTACCGGTGACAAATTCACTGTCTGCAAAGCACGTGCAAATACCAAGAATATGAGTAACGCTGCCGGCTACAAACGCGTTAAAAGATAATAAAGCGACTCTAGAGAGATTTCTAAGTTTCCCGGGGAGGCCCTAGGTATAACCAAGTGTTCGACTCTTACCCAAAGGCGTCCCGATGGGGAGGAAGAGAGGCTCAGCCGACGACTGATCCCGTCGACTGATCCCAAACGTCAAGGGTGGTACCCGATGGTGTCTTCCCCAACGTTCTCTTTCTCTTAAACCATTTTATACTATCTTTCACCGTTCGGGTGGAGCTTGAGTGACTCTAGTCACGCATACCTTTGTTTAGCATTGGTGTAAAGTTTTCTCGCTTCGCTTTTAAAGGTATAAGCTAGGAAAATTCAGAGCGCAAGCTCAGTGAGGGGTGGTCGCACCTTGGAGGCGGGTAGCTTTTGGGACGGAGGTGTGTTTTGGTATTATAATGATGTTATAATGAGCAAAGTTCACCAAAAGGGCAGCATTTGGTCAAAAACGTGGCAGGCTGTTGGCCCAGGGCGGTAAATATGCAGCTTATCGGTTCCGTGACACCTTTAAGTTCCCCTATAATCGCAGAGCCTGGCTGCGGCATCTCCACACCGCTCCACCCTCCGAGCAGTACCTCTTCGAGTCAGCACACCAGGTTCCCCTGGCGTTCCTGACATCGAAGGTTGCAGGCCTAGGGAACTTCCATGGAATGGATTCCTTGCATGTCAGCCGCATCCCACCTGGGAAGCTTCTTCAATGCTGTGCCTTACCTAGAAGTGTGACTGTAAGTTCTAATTTCTAAGTCACCTCAGCAATTATCCCACAGGTCCCTCACTACACGAGAGACACTGAGGTGCTGGAGCGTGTCCAGAGAAGGGCAATGAAGCTGGTGAAGGGTCTGGAGAACAAGTCTGATGAGGAGCGGCTGAGGGACCTGGGGTTGTTTAGTCTGGAGAAGCGGAGGCTGAGGGGAGACCTCATCGCTCTCCGCAACTGCCTGAAAGGAGGTTGTAGTGAGGTGGGGGTCGGTCTCTTCTCCCAAGTAACGGGCGAGAGGACGAGAGGAAATGGCCTCAGGTTGCACCAGGAGAGGTTTAGTTTGGATGTTAGGAAAAAATTCCTCACCGAAAGGGTTGTCAAGCATTGGAACAGGCTGCCCAGAGAGGTGGTGGAGTCACCGTCCCTGGAGGAGTTCAAAAAACGTGTAGACGTGGCACTGCGGGACATGGTTTAGTAGGCATGGAGGTGTTGGGTTGACGGCTGGACTAGACGACCTTAGAGGTCTTTTCCAACCTTAATGATTCTATGGTTCTCTGTTGCCCGAAGCTCCGTCCTCTCCCCCTGCTAAGTCTAGTTTAAGGCTCTCCTTGTCAGCCTGGCCAGCTTGCTGGCGAAGACCCTCTTGCCCCACTTGGTCAGGCCAATCCCATCAGCTCCCAACAGACCCAGCTTCTCAAAGGCAGATCCCCATAGAAGCCAAAACCGTGAGCGTGGCATCAGGCACGCAGGCAGGCATTCACCTTTTCAGTTCATCTCCTCCTTCCTAAACCCCTTCCTTTGACTGGGAGGATGGATGAAAACACCACCGGTGCTCCAGATGATTTTCACATTGCTCCAAGGGACAGAGAGTCGTCTTTTGTTCTAAGTTGCCGTGCCTCGTCACAGTATCGTTGGACCCTACGTGGAACAGTAGGAGCGGATGATAATCCGTAGGCTTCACCAGGCTCGGCAGCCTCTCGCTAACATCGCGAACGCAACCTCCTGGTAGGCAGCAAACCCCTCTAGAGAAATTGTCTGGATGGCAAATGGGTGCTTGGGTGCCTCTCAGTAAGGAATCTCCAGTGACTAATACTTTATGTGCTTTTCTGGTGGCACTGGGTCTAATGCGGGTGGGTGGTTGGATCAGCTTTGCACGCTGGGCTTCTCCTGGATCCGGTCTGCTACTCGTGTGCTCTTCATTCCCCACGCCAAGAGCATCGTATCTATTACGCAGGGGCACTTTAGGGGGAGGGGGCAGGTTCTTCCTTCTGCCCGCAGCAGGGACAAGGGTCCAGCCTCCTTCGTCTCGTGAGTGACTTGGTTGAGGCAGCTCGAGGCCGAACGCAGGCTAACCTTCCCCTTGCGCAGCCTTAAGGCAGGGCTGTGGCTCAGCCCGGGACAGCGCGCAACACCACGCATCCGTCTGCCGCTCGCGTTCCCAGATCCTGCGCTGCCTGCCGAGCTCCTCTTGTCACACAGCTACCTGTTTGAAGAGTTCTTCTAGCTGGGCACGCTTGCAGCTGTGAGATCCGCTGCTGCCTTCAGAGGCTCCGTGGCGGGGCTGGCAGCACTCTGAGGGACACGGCCCACGCTGGGCCCGCGCCGGAGCAGAGGGAACGGGCACGGAGGAAGCCGCTGCGGAAGACAACAGCGAGGAACAAGGAGCGGCAGAGGGAGACCCCGGTGGCCCGACCCCAGCCAGCAGTGCCACCGGCCCCTCGCACGGGGACAGAGTGACCTGCAGCCATAACGAGGGGCCTGGAGACAGGGAAAGAGGTGGAGGGGTGTCCGCTACAACCTTCTTGCCCAGCCCCGGCAGGCTTCCTTGGTATTCACCAGCACCTATTCTGCCCTGAGATCTCACAAGCAAGCTTTGTTATGTGCACATTGTTAGGGAAAAAAACCAGCAAAACTCTGTAATAAATAACAGAAACAGGAAAAGAGGACTTCCTAGCATACCTTACCACCTTGTTTCATTTTTCAACTGAGAAGGAAGAACTGTAGATTTACTTCCACTTTCTTTTGAGTTGCCTGCTCCAAGTCCACTCTTCTTGAATCAAAAGTGTATGAAAAGGGACACCCTGTGGATGCAGCTTAGGGCTCACTTTCAGCCTTTAAGAAGAGACAGGACAAGGGGCAACGGTTTTGAAGTAACGTTTGAGGGCAGGTTTAGATTCGATAGAAGGAAGAAATTCTTTACCATGAGGGTGGTGAGACACTCAACAGGTTGCCCAGAGAAGCTGTGGATGCCCCATGCCTGGAAACGTTCAAGGGCAGGTGGGACGGGGCGTCTCGTCCCACTCGGTGGGTTGCGAGACGGGTGAATCTTTTCGATTCCCCGACGGTTTGTGTACCGACAAAAGCCGATCTCTGCTCGGCAGCGCCGCGTGGTCGGTAGAGTCACGACAAGGACTCAGAGGAACAGTCTGGCCAGCGACCTTATTAACTGGCGAATTCAACAAACGGACAAACTTAACGAACGGGCAAGCTCAACGAACGGACAGAGGCGATTTGGCCACGGAGCTGTTTTCTGGGCAACCCGCCACAATTTATCCCAAACTTGCATCTGTTGGAAGAGTGGAGGAAGAGAGAAGCGAGAAGAGGAAAGGAGAAGAGAGGAGGAAGCAGAAAGAAAAAGTATCCCCACCCTTGGATCCCGCGATGACAGACGTGGCAATCCTCCAGCGGTGGGCGCGCGGGCGCGGGTCCCTGGAGGGCGTGTCTTTTATAAGCTAATCCCCGCCTCCAGGTACGCCCCTTCAGGACTTACAGGGTTCTTGTTCTAGAAAGTTCTCAGTCTTCTGCGCAGGCGCTGGGGGAGGGGGGTGGTCGCGAGGGGTCTCTCGGGCGGTCGCAAGCCCCTTCCTCGGATCAACTCCGTGTGATCTCTGGCCATAGATGGTAAGGTCCGCCGGAACCCGGAACCGCGCGTCCTCCGACGCGCTCTCCACGTCCCGCGTGTCCCGCTCCCGCTCTCCCCCACCCCGTGCTCGCCGACCTGCCGTCGCCATGCAAATAGCCCCTCGCCTCGCCACAATGTTTGAGACATTAGCTCTTTCAGTCTCTCACACGGGGCTCTGAGCGACCTGGTCTAGTTGAAGGTGTCCCTGCCCACGGCAGGGATCGGGACATGCTTCTGTGGGTGGTGGGCAGGCTGCAAGAGGAAGCCCATCGACCGCGCGGCCAGGTTTCAGGCCTCCAGCCAAAGCGGGAGCCCCAGAGCTGAGGAGTCCCACCGGCGGCAGGGAAAGCGCGCAGAGGGACGGGAGGCTGCGGCCCGAGCCAGGGGCAGGTCAACTCCCCTGGGAGAGCCCGGGTCACGGGGGGGGGGGCAGGACGCCCTGCCCCTCCTGGCCCTGGTGGCGGGTAACAAGAGGGCCCCTTGTGACCTAGCCGTGTCGCAGCTAGGGATGCCCAGCACGGGCGCGGCAGCCCCAGTCAGTGTCCCAGACCCTCAGAAGAAAAGGACATGACCCGTGGGGCTCGTGCAGGAGCCCCTGTGCGCAGAGCACGTGTTTCCCTGCGACCCCTGGCGCACCGCACCCCCAGGGCCGGGGTGTTTCGCCATGGCCCCACCGTCCCCACCAGGTAAGAACGCAGGGCTGGGCCAGCGCCATAGGGATCCCAGGGGAGCTGGGCCCAGCAGGCGGGCCCTTCCGGAAGGGGCTGGGGGCAGGAGAGGCGGCGCCAGGGCCGGGGTGGGCGGGTGGGGGCTGCCCGCTGGAAAACGGCATCCTGCAGGAGATCTCCCCCCACCCCCACCCCCCGTCCCTGCCCAGCTCCTCCGCCCCACCACCTCCCCGCTCCAGCCAGGCAGCACCCGCATGGGGCCGCTTGCCGTGGGCTGCCCCCTCCCCAGCCTCACCCCCCTCCTCTGTCCCGCAGGATGGCGAGTCGTTCCCCCCACAGGCGCCGTGCACCCCGGGCGGCAGAGGACAAAAGGCCTGGGGTAGCCGCTGAGGACCACCAGCGGTCAGAAAGCCCCCGGCAAGGCGAGCTGCGCAGCGAGGACGTGGGCTCTGCCAGCCCCATCATAGATGCGGAGGAGGGCAAGAGCCCCGGCATCCCCGACCCGAGTGGGTATTGCCAGGAGCCCGGGGGACCACCTCCTGCCTCGGGGCACAGAGCAGGGCAGGCTGAGGCAGCTGGGCTGGCAGGAGGCTGCGGTGCTGCGGGGCTGGCACCTGTCCCGCCCTGCTGCCAGCGGCATCCTGGGGAGACGGGGCATCAGCACCCTGGCCCAGGGATTGCCGTGTGCGGGGCAGCGGGCGCAGGGCTGGAGAGAGGGCCCCTCTCCCCTCTCCCCCCTGCCCCTGCCTGCAGCTCTCCCCGCTCTGCTTCTTCATCAGGTGCAGCCGCTCCTGCCTCCAGCTGCCAGCTGGAGGACGAGGAGAAGGAAGCCCGCGACTACTTCTCGGCCTTTCTCAACAGCACCCAAAGGGTAAGCGCAGACTTCGTCAGCAGGGCTCTGCCCGCGCTCCCAGCTGGGTGCCGCCGCCTCTGCTGCCTGGGCGCGGGCTCTGGGAGGGCTGCTGGCGGTGCGGAGCTGCTCCCCTCCCGGCCCCTGCGCCATCCCTGCAGCCCCTCCAGCCCCTGCTCCTGCTGGCCGCGCCTCTGCCCCCTCACCCTCCCTCTCTGTCTCTCCCCGACTGCCAGGAAGAGGCCTCGAAGCTGAGGTTTCTGGCCTCCATCTGCACGCTCTGCAGAGCCTGGCTGCAGGGCAGGTACCGGCCGGGTTTCAGATCAGCACGTAAGCTGGTGGAGAAAATGGAGGTGAGGGCACCCCCAGTGGGGCTGAGGGAGGGGGGCAAAGCCGGCCGAGCACCGGCCCAGCAGTAAGGACAGCACTCGGGCGCCTGGGCACGGGGGGGGGTGAGACAGGCCTCTGTGGGAACAGCCCTGCCTGCCGTGGGGCCGCTGCAGAGCGAGGGGCCACGCGCTGGCCTGGGGGCAGCGGGGCGGCTCTGCCCGCCCTGCGGACTGCTGCCGGGCACTGGCAGCTCCCGTGCCCCATCCCGGCCGTGCTCTCCCTCTCCAGGTACTACGGCAAAAGCAGCTCCCTCGCAGCGTGGACGCCGCGATGTGGCGGCAAGCCGTGCTTGCCGTCGCTGCAATGAGGTACCTGCCCCAGACCCCGGCCGGGCCAGGGCCTCCCCACGGCGTGGGCCTGATGGCACCAGGCATCTCCTATCCTGGCAGGACCCTGGCGGCACTGCCTTGGGGCCTCTGCTCTCCCTCACGCTTGGCCCATCGGTGGGCCAGATGGGAGGGCGGAGGGTGCTCCGGGGCTCCCCGGTGCCTCTTGGCCCTTCCTCTGAAGGGAGAGGCAGGAGACGGAAAGGGGTTCGGGCTCCGCTGGCCAGGACTGCCCTCTGTCCCTGCCTCGGCGGCACGGGGGAGAGAGGAGATGCCTCCAGGCATCCCTTCCCCACCTCGTACGGGTACCGCCCTGGGGACTGCCAGCCCCGACGTCTGCAGCCAGCTTCCCCAACGTGGAAGCTCCGCCATGCAACCGGCACCTTCTCTCCTTGCAGCAAAGAGAACAAAGGCCTGCTGGACCAGCACCTCTGCCCCTGCATCCGCAGCATCTTCTGTCTTGCTCCAGCACAGAGCAGGGACAGCCAGCACGCTTCACTCGATGCTCAGGTAAGCGCGGGGTGAGCTACGGAGAGCCTGCCAGTCAGCCCCTGGGCACGCTTTCCTAGTTGGCTTTGGCTGCCGGAAGACGATAGGAGGAGAAGGAAGACCAGGGAGACCCTGAGGCCTCTCCCCGGCACCAGAGGGCGGCTGAGGCCCGCCTCAGGTGGAAGGCGTTCAAGCCAGCTTCCTGCAAGGAAGAAGGGCCAGGGCAAGCGTGCGAACTGCTGAATCCCCTCACAGATCCTGAGGACTCTGGACAGCGTGCTGGAGGTGCTGGCGCGCGATGCTTCGCAAGTGGAGAAAATCTTGCAGGTCAGGCATTTGCCAAGAGCTGGGCTCACGAGGTCTCTTCCTTGCCTCGCCCTAAAGAGACGCGACCTTCTGGAGCGCGCGCGCCCCAGCCCCGAACCAAAGCGGTGGAAGGAACCCGAGCGTCCCTCCCAGGCCCCCTGCTCTGGCAGCTGGCGCTGCCGAGCCACTGCCCTTGCCGCCCGCCCCGTTCACGCTCTCCTCCCCAGAGGGCAGCAGGGTGGACATCTGCTGGGACGTGGCCACGGTGCAAGGGGAGCCCAGCCCTGAAGCGCTCTGCTTCTGGCCTCCCCGTGGGCCCCAGCCCAGCCTCCCTGGTGCAGGCCTCCACAGAGGTTCCTGTCCTCCTGGACAGCGGGGGCGTGCGGCCGTTTTTGGAGGAGCGCGTGAGGAGGGGCAGAGGTGGCTGGCGGGGCGGGATCCAGCTACCTCCCTGACTGCAGCGAGTCACCAACTGTCGGCAACGGTCCCCGAGGCCGTGAGGTGGCCGGACCCGGACCCGGTCCCAGGCCTTCCTCCTGGCCGGGGGAAGCCTTGGCGGCACGTTGCGTAAACTCCGCCAGGCGCTTGGCAGGGCCACCGCTCCGGGAGGTGCCGTCGCTTCCCGAGGCAGAGCGGCAGCTTTTCCCTTCTCAGGTCCTGCTGCCCTTCACGGCATCCCAGCAAGTGGCTAGGCGCCGCAAGGCTGTGGGGAGGATTGCCTGCCTGAGCCGCTTCGTGATGCCCTCCTCGATGCTGGAGGTAAGGGGCCTGCGGTGCAGGCGGCCTCTGGGCACCCCTCGCCCCTTCCTGGTGCCCCAGAGCAGCCAGTAGCTCCGGGCTCCCTGCGAGGGAAGCCTGGGCGCAGGGCAGGGGATTCGGCAAGGCTCAGCCCTGCGCCAGCGTCTTTGCCCCTCCCTCTGGGAGCTGCTCTCTCCCGTGCCCTTTCTCTCGGGAGCCAGCTCCGTCACAGGGCACGGGAGTATTTGGCAGGCCCAGCTCTGGCAGCCCTCCCCTGGGTTGCCGCCCAGCCGCTTCAGCGTTGAGGGCCTGCGGGGCTCTCGGGCCCTTCCCCTCCCCACTGCCACTGCCCGCGCCCGGCCCCTTCCCCAGCCCACCGGCCCCGGGGCTCCTGCTGCAGCCCCGCAGACCCTCCCTTCCCGTGCTGTGGAGAGCTGGGCAGGGCGGTGGCAGGCCTCGGGACGGCCTGCCAGAAGGATGCGGCGGGAGGAGAGGGCGCATGGCTGCGCCCTTTTGTGGAGACGGGGAGTCCCGCAGGTGGGGAAGGAGGGCTCCCTCGGCTGAGCGCCGGTGTGGAGGACCAGCAGACCCAGGGTCTCAAGCCTCCTTCAGGCACCCCAGTCCCGCAGGCTCACGGGGAGGGAAGGCAAAAGCCTTCCAGGGCTCCCGTCACAGGCAGGCAGCACGCTCCTCGCCCTGACGCGGCTGCCGCAGGCTGGGTCTCCACGGGGCGCAGCGCAGGGCAGAGCAGAGCCCTCCAGAGCTCTGGCTCACGCAGCGCTCGGCCCGGGGCCCGCTCTCTGGGGTTAGGCCTTTCGTCCCGTCTGCCGCAGCTTGGCCCTGCTACTCCTCCTTCCTCTCCCACAGGTCTCGCACTTGAGAGACGGCAACTTCTTCCTGTTCCAAGCGAAGCCTCTGCAATTCCTGGGGCAGCTGATGGGGCACCTCACCCTGTCCTGTGCCGAGAAGGACCAGGAGATCAGCTGCGGGGCTGCGGAGGCGCTGCGTGCCGTCCACGGCTTCATCCTGCTGCGAGAGGGTGAGAGACGCTGGGGCCTCCCAGCCACCAGGGCTCAGGCGAGGCGCCGCACCGCCTTGGCCCCCTCCTCTGCTAGAGCAAGGAGCAGCAAACTCCTCCGAGGCTGGAGCAGGGGAGCAGCTGTGCCGCGCCAACCCGAGGGCCCACGCAGCCCGCCTCGGAGCCGCGCCTTGGGGCCCGCCCCGAGAAGCCTTGGGCCGGAGAGCCTGTGGCAGCAGCATCCCAGGGCTTCTCTCCTCCTCCCGAGCAGAAGGCCAGACCAAACTCTCCTGCCCTTCTGCAGCCTAAGAGGCGGTTTCCCCTCCTCCCGCGGGAAACGGGCCCACTGCCACCCTGGCACGTCTCCGGCTCCCCACAGAGCGGAGAGCCAGGCACAGAGCTCTCCCCGACGCCCTCGCCTGCTGTCGCCAGCTCTCCGTTGTTCCTGCCGCTCACTGTGTGCTTCCCCTCCTGCCCAGCCTGCTACGCAGCACGCGAGGATCCAAAGCTTCGAGTGGAGCGGGAAGGACCTAGCACCTTCTGGGCCAAGGAGCCCGCTGACGAGGCACCGGTAACAAGCTCCTCCCTCGCTGGGGGTCTTGGCTGTGGGGCTGGCAGGAGACTGGGATGAACCAGTGCATCAGCCATCAGGGCGGATGGCACGGCCTCCCGCCGATCAGGCCGCGGGGTCGCACCACCTCTCCGCAGGGAGCGGCCAAAGCGTCAGCGCGGCGGCTCCGGCTGTCCCGGCCACCGGCGAGCTCTGGTTGCCGGCAGAGCCAGCGCACCGTGAGCCTGCCCCCCCTGCCCCGCTCCTTCGGCCCACAGGGCAGCTCCCTCTCCACACCCCCCGTGGCTGCGCTCACCCCAGACCAGCCCCTGCTGCTGGCACTTGTCCTGGGGCAGGGGGCCAGCGCTGCCCCGGGTTTCTCACTCCAGAGCCGCCCCCGCAGCTCAGCCGTGCCCCCCCACCAGGGCCCTCAGTGCGACACCTCTTCCCTGCCTCTCTCCCTCAGGTATTTGGGCGCTTCCTCTTCCAGACTGAGAGGACCAGCTTCCTCCTCACCGTCTTGAGAGGCATCGTGCACCCCAGGGTCTCCGATGTCCAGCTGATTGCCAGCGTGCTGGAGGCGGTCTTGAGATACCCGTGCTCGGAGCTGAACAAGGTAGGCAGCGTGCAGCCGGACTGCCCTGCGCGTGCGCCCTCCGCCCCGAGTCGCGGGCTGGGGAGCATTCGACGGGAGGCCTTTGACCAGCCAAGAGCGACGGGAGGGAAGCAGGTCTTGGTGGCAGCTGGGGCCGTGGCTGTGCTCCACCCCGCTCCACCCCCCTGCCTCCGCCAGGTGGAAGAGGTCGTGTGGACCATCCACGCGCAGCTGGCATGCGTCAGCCAGAAGCCCCTCAAGGACATCCTGATGAAGACCCTTCTCCAAGTGGCCCTCTTGTACCCTCAGAGGGTGACCACTAGCCTGCTGCAGGCTTCCCCGTACTGTGACAGGTAGGTGGCCCCGTCAGCCTTGGGGGCAGCTCAGGACCTCCGGGGCCCGCCCAGGCAGAAGGGGTGGTGGCCGAGGTGGCCCCACTGACAGCGTGCTCCGGCTCCGCAGCGCTGCCAGGGCCATGTGGAGCACGCTGGCCTCTGAGCCCTGCCTCGGGGACGACATGCTGAAGATGCTGCTGTGGGTCCAGCAGACAATCGGCAGGCAGTGCCGCATCGTGGGAGAGCGCAGCTACTGCATTTTCCTGGCTGTGAGTGTCTGGATGAGGCCTGCTCCCCCCCCGGGGGCTCCAGCCCCTCCTCCCCTCTCCACCTGCCCCCAAGCCCAGACCTCCCCAGGGACACCTGGGCCAGGGGCCTCAGGGCCACAGCCAGGCCCCGTGGCACACAGGCAGGCAGCCTGCCCCTGCCCCTGCTGCCCTCAGTGGTCTTCCTCCCTGCCCGCCGCCTGCTCGAAGCCGGGAAGCCCGGGGCAAGGCGGCTGCCTGGCCAGAGCAGGCTGCGGGGCCAGGGAGGGGAGGGGGAGCCCAGGGCAGCCAGCAGGGCCCATGGGGCTGGCTGGGCTGTTCCCTCTGGACCGCAAAGGCTCGCGTGCCCGTGCTACGAATGGGAGCCGAGCCCCGAGAGCTGCCGCGGCCGTGCTCCAGGCCAGGCGGCCGGGCCGGGCTCTGCGCTGGCACCTCCCTCAGCTCAGCTCAGCGCGGCGCCTGAGCCCCGCCACCCCCAGTGCCGGGCAGTGCCGCAGGGACACCCCTGCAGTGAGAGTGGTCCCTGGATGTTTTCTGCAGGTAGCCCGTGCCATGCACGAGATCTTCCTGCTGCCCTCCAGCCGATGCTGCGTGCAGTTACTTTTAGAGGAGCTCTTCATGGCGGTGGTCTTCCAGGTCTCCTTCGGCTTGAGCGGCCCACAGCAGGGCTGCTGCAGCTCTGGCAGTCAGAGCAGGGAGGCCGAGTGTTCTCCAGTCCACACCCTCAGGTGCTCTGTCCCTCCTCCCTGGTCTCTGTCCCGGGCCCAGAGCCGGGGCCGGGGCTCCACCGGTGACCCCGCTTTGCTCTGCGTGCAGGAGCGCGGTGTGCGCCACGCAAGCTCTGTTCTACTGCCTGGGCGGCGGTGCCTCCCTGGTTGAAGACATCGGGAGGCAGGGCGCCTGGGACATGCTCATGAGCCCCGAGACCTACCACACCGGTATCGCCGTGCTGACTAGGTGAGAGCCGCGTCAGTCGTCCTTGTCTGCCCCGGCGTGTCTCCGCTGGAGAGGAGGGGCCCCCTGCACGATCCCCTTCCTCGTGGGCGGTGGGGTGCAAGCAGCCAACGCAAGGCGCAAACGCAGCCTTGCCCCGCGTGGCCTGGCCCGCGGAGTAATGGCTGGGGCTGGCAGCGCGGTCCCAGAGAGGTTTGCCTGCCCAGCTCGGTGCCGCCAATGCCTTCTTCCCCCGCCCAGGGTGCTGCGGCGTGAGGTACCGGCCTGCTGCGTCGCCGTGTCTCAAGAGGCGGTCAGAGGCCTCCTTGAGAGGCAGGCCTACCAGGACATCGGCGCCATGACTGTCTTCGTCGAGGTGGGCCTGGTGGCAAGCGCTGCCTCTCGGAGGCCAGGCGGAGGGAAGCCGGGCTGCGTGCACGAGGCAGAGGGCGGAGGGGAGGCGGCGAGGGCCCTCCGCGGGCCCTGCTGCCTCCCGCCTGGGCTGGGCCGGGCCCTGGTGCCTTGTCCCGAGCCGTCCAGGAGCTCTGCTGCCTGTGCCGGGCTCTCACTCTGCTGCTGGGTGCGTTTCAGCTCCTGGACTGCACCGATTTTGAGCATGTCAGCAGCCAAGTCCTGCACGTTGTCCAGCTCCACCTGCAGAGCAAGAGCATGGTGCTGCGCAGGATGGCAATCACAAGCCTCGTCACGCTGTCTGCGAGACCCCAGGAGGTGAGCAGGGGCAGCCGGGCACAGGGAGGGCGTCCGCCGGGGGCTGAGCTGCAGGCAGTGGTGCGCGCAGCGGCTCACTTGAGCTTTGCCAGGAATCAGGAGCGGTGGGAACGGTGCCCGCTGCTCCCGCTGCCCTGCTCAGCGGCCCCTGAGCGCTTCAGGCCAGGCCCTGGGCTGCGCCGCACGTGGAGAGATCTCTGCCCGACTGGCACTGCACCCTCTCCACGCAGAGCGGTTTTGCCGGTGCGGTCCTCGATGGCGTCACAAAATGAAATCGTGTGTTTCGCACAGGCTGTGACTCTGCAAGGCCTGCTGCCAGCGGTCCTGCAGCGACTGCAGGATGACGACGGCGATGTCGCGGCGGCGGCCCTGGCTGTCCTCGGCAACGTGCTCTGCCTGGAGGACAGGCCGAGGGCTGTGTCCATTGCTCTGCAGCTGGTCGAGACGCTCCCGCCACTCTTTGAAAACGTAAGGCAGTGGGAGAGCAGGGGTTTGGTTAGCGTGCCCGGGGGGGGGGGGGGGGAGGGGGCGCGTGCGCGTGGCCCGGGGCCGGTGCGTCCCTCTCCGCACGTGCCCGTTGGCCCGTGAGTTCTTCTCCTCACTGCAGAGGGAGAGCCGCAAGCATTCGCCTCCGCACCGTGGGCTTGGAGGAGCCAGGAGTGAGGTCCTCCCCTCTGCCTTCTCTCCTCCTAGGAGTCCAGCTGCGTGCAAGCGCGCTCCATCCTCCTCTGGAGAGATGCGATGGAGGTGGCAGTCAGCACCCACAAAGAGCAGATGAGAAAGGACATGCAGAGGAGCCTCCTGCCCCTGTTCTTCCACCTGCATGACAAGGACGACAGTGTGGCTCAGGTGAGGCCCTCTGAATGTGCCTCAACTGGGGCCCAACCTCCCGAGTCCCTGAGGAGGGCTCAGAGCCCCTCCCTGCCTGCAGCCACAGAGCTGGCAGCAGCTGAGAAGGGGGGCAGGGACATTTCCTGCACCTGCCCTGCCTGATCCAGCAGAGCCCAGCAGCAGTGCATGGCCACAGAGACGAGACCCAAGCGCTGGAGCCCCCAGGGGCTTCCCAGTGGCGCCTGCAGGTGTCTGCGGCCAGGGTTTGGAGCCCCAACCCTTGCCTCCCCCTGCTCTGCCTAGGGACCCCCAGGTCCCGTCCCCTGGGCGGCGGTGCCATCTCCCCGTCTCTGCTGCTCTGCAGGCTTCTCGGGAAACCCTCCTTGGAGCTGCCAAGTTCCTGAAGCGGAGGCAGCTCAGGAAGCTGCTGGCGACAGAGCAGACATGGAGGGTCAGCGAGTGCCTGGTAAGGATGGCCCCGAAGCCCCACACCCAGCCTGGAGAAGCCCTTCTCCCCCAACGCCCAGCGCGTGGGGCTAGCACCTGTGCCCCTGCCCACGGGGGGCAGCCCAGCGCTGCCTGCCTGCACCGCACGCAGGCTCCCTCTCTCCCCCTGGAGCCCAGGGGTGCCGACGGAGCCCTTGGCCCAGCTGGGCCTTGGCAGCAGGGTGGCACGGGAGCACCCTGCCCTCTGCTCCCTCCAAACCCCAGCACCAGCCAGCCGCTGGCCGGGTGTCGTGGGTGTCGGGGAGGGGAAGGCAGGGGAGGCCAGTCCTGGGCGTAGGGGGAGGGTCTGCACCAACCCTGTCCCCTTGCGCTCTCTCCAGCTTGTGGAGGGCAGCAGCAGAGCGGAGGAGTACCTGCAGCAGAGCCTGCCGTACCTGCAGAGCCCACAGGAGCCCTTGCGCGAGGCGGCCGTCAGGTTCATCGGTGAGCCAGAACCCCGCCGGGGGTCCCTCCCTGCCCCGCGGCAGCTCAGCCCCAGCCACGGCTGCTGCCAAATCCACCCACGGGGCTCCCTGCCACCTTCTCCCACCCCTGCCCACGCAGCGGGGGCTGGTTGGGAGCCTTGTTGGGTCCCTCACGGCCTTCTTGGGCTTCATGCTCAGGGGACCGCCCTGGGCTCAGCCTTGCCCCAGGGGAGGAGGGCGGTGGCCGGGCTCGCGGGGCCGGTGAGGGGGAGCTGGGCTGCTGGGGCGGGCAGGCCAGTGGCGGCATCTGTGACGGGCTGCGTGTGCCTAGGGCTCGCCGGGCGGCAGCTGAGGGACGGGCGCCAGGAGAAGCTCCGGGTCATCTACGAGGGTGCGTGAGGGCAGTGGGGTGTCCGTGGGGGCTGGCAGGGAGGAGGAAAGACCCTGGGTAGGGAGCTCCACTCCCGGGGGGGCCTCTGCTCCCTGCGCAGGTGAGGGGCGGTGAGGGCAGAGCAGAGAGGGGGTTTCAGGGGTATGTGGGGCATTGGTGGCCAGCACCTTCTGGCTGATGCCGGCGCCCCTGCCTCCCTCCTGGCCGTGGGAAGAGCGGGGGAGGCGGGGGTGGCCCTGGCCGGAGGGGCTCCTGAGGTCCCCGCAGATCCGGGCTCTGACCTCGGCTCCCTTCCTTTCCGTCCCAGCCCTTCGAGGCAAGGCGAATGACAGCAGCCTCTCGGTCTCTTCCCTGGCGATTCAAACCCTCATGATCCTGGGCGCTACAGCGCAAGAGCCTCCCTCCGCATTCCGCCTGCAAGCGCTGTGCTACCGGCTCCGGAGGGCGTGGAGGAGGAGGACCCTTGCCCCAGGAGCTGGCTGGCTGTGCTGCTGGAGCTGCGTGCAGAGCTGATCCCGGGTGCTCTGCACACTGACACCACCTCAGCAGCTGGACCTGCCCCCCCCCGCCAGCAGCCCGGGGCCCCGCAAAGACACACCCCACCCTGCGTCGTGGCCCCAAGGCGCCAGCTGCGCTGCCGGGCTGTGAAACCAAGAGGAAAGGTGAAGGAAAGCTTTTGCCTGCCCTGCCCTCTCCAGGGACGGCCCGGCCTGGACAGGTGCCCGCTCTCTGCAGCGCTCCCATTTCATGGGAAGGGGCGGCTGGGCCACGAAGCCTGAAGAAGCAGCCAAACGCTGTGGCAGGGCAGCGAGAGGACAGCTTTGGCTGGCGACCCCACAAGGAAACGGGCATCCTGCAGGCCGGAAGCAGAGGCCTTGGCGCAGCCGGCCTGCCTGCCTGTGTCTCCCGGCCACCGCTGAAAAAGACTGTGGAACGTCACGTGCCGTTTGCGCTCTTCTTCCCCGTCCCTCGCTGCCCTGCTGCCCCCCAGACCCCCGTAGGGTACCTACTCTGCCGCGACCCGCTTGCCCCCCACCCCCTGGGGAGCCCTGCTGCCCCCAGGCCCCCACAAGGGCCCCAGGAGGGCCTGCACGCGGCCCTGCGAAGCCGTGCTGCTCCCCAGGCCCTCGCAGCGGCCCTAGAGCGCCTTCCATGGGGCCCTGCGAGGCCCGGGAGAGCCCCTGGGGCTCTCTGGAGGGGCCGCTTGGCCCCGCACGTGCCCCTGAGAGGGCTGTGAGAGGCCCTGGGGTTCTCTGCCAGGGCAGCAGGGCCCTGCCCGGGCCCCGGCCGCGTGCCGCAGCCGTGTCCAGCTATGCAATCGGCCTTGTCGCAGCCCGTTGCTTCTGCGCCTTCTGCTGACCAGAGCGGCAGTTCCTCTCCCAGGCACGCACGGGGCGCTGGGAGGGGCGGAGCGTGGGCCCCCCCGTCACGGAGGGACGCTAAAACTAGCTCAAACGAGGGACAAGCTCAAACCACGTTATTTCACCAAACGGCCAAAACCGCACGACAGAAACCAACGAGAAAGGGGGGCAAACCGAAATCAATCAACACTCCGCTAACTTTTAGCCCGTACCAGGTTCGAGGTGTCAGGCGGGGTGTTGTTACCACACGGCAATACACACACAAGAATGACGATCCAAAGCGCGCACTCGCGCTCACTCGCAAAGGGGGAACCCTCTCTCCTGGGCACCTCAGAAGAGGGGAGGAGGGCGGTGGCCGGGCTCGCGGGGCCGGTGAGGGGGAGCTGGGCTGCTGGGGCGGGCAGGCCAGCGGCGGCATCTGTGACAGGCTGTGGGTGCCTAGGGCTCGCCGGGCGGCAGCTGAGGGACGGGCGCCAGGAGAAGCTCCGGGTCATCTACGAGGGTGCGTGAGGGCAGTGGGGTGTCCGTGGGGGCTGGCAGGGAGGAGGAAAGACCCTGGGTAGGGAGCTCCAGAAGAGCGAATGGCTCCCCCGGGAGGGGCGGTGAGGGCTCACCCAAGGCTCTGTCCAGAAGAAGTCACTCCCCACGGGAGGTGAGGGCACTCAGCCCTGGGCAGTTTCCTCAGGAGGCGTCCCAGCCCGAGGGGAGAGGTCCCGAACACGGGCCCGCTGCGCCGGGAAGACCACGCTCAAAGGGGGTCTCCGGCGGCGCCCCGTTTGTACCCTGGCTCGGATCTGAGCTGTGCTCGTAGTTGGTCGTGATCTCCAGAGCTCTAGCTTCTCCGAGCCAAGGCGCCTCGCTGGCTGGGGACCCTGTCTGGCCACCAAGGGCCCCGCCTCTCCTGCTCCCCTGCCGAGGTGCGTCCGTGCCGGGGGGGGGGGGGGGGGGGGGGGTGTGGCACGCGGCAGAGCACAAAAGGCGCGAAAATGAGGCGCGAAACGCCCGTGCCCGCCACGTTAAAAGCCCCGGTCTTTAGCGGGGGGAGGGGGGGGAGCGTGCCTGTCACACGCCCACCGGTGGGGTAGCGGGCCGGGGCAGAGGCCCCCCACGCCAAATGGAGCCACAGTCAGCCGTGCGCGTGGCCCGCCGTGACAGCGGCCTCTCGATGTCGCCCGCCACCTCGCTGCCCGTTGTCCCCGGGATGGGGACCCCCAGGGGGAGGGTCTTGGGACCCTCAGGGGGACAGGGCCGGGACCCCGCAGGGTCAGACCACTGAAGGTGCATCTAGATGCCACGAGTGCTCCCGAGTTGCAGCTCAGAGAAAGCCAACTGTCCCCAAAACACCGTCTTCTCGAGAAGGTACGGCAAGCAGAGCTGGCGTCCGTCAACAGGCTAGCAATCGCCCACAATGCTTAAAGTGCAGGTGCAGGCCCAGCTGCTCTGCCACTATTCCCGGACCTTCTCATCCGCTTCCGATGCTCAGCTTTTCAATTATTTTTAAAATTACCGTCAAGCTCAGTTTTATCCGCGTTGAGGAACTGCTCCGTGCCAGCAGCTCGGGGCAACGTGCTTTCATTCCCTTCGTTGCTGTGTTTCGGCATTTCTGTTCAGAGTAGCGATACTCAAACGTGGTGAGCGCTCGGCAGGCGGTGCGCTCGTCGCTCCACCCCAGGGGCGTTACTGCCCGCACAGCTAGCCAACGTTCACGCGCATCTCTGCGGCGTACGGCGGCAGCGAGATGGTCAGAGGTCGTTAGCCCCGTTGCCTGTTTTCCCAGGTGCACGGCGCCTGGCTGGGATGGAGCTCCTTTTCTTCGTAACAGCTCCTCAGGCGCCGTGCTTCAGACTTGTGACCACACCAGCGCTGGTAACACACTGATGTTTCGGCTGCTGCTGAGCAGTGTTGGCACAGCCTCAAGGCCTCCTCTGTGCCTCGCTACGCCACCCCAGTGAAGGGGGGAGGGCTGCGTGGTGCGTGCGCGCAAGGTGTTGGGAGGGGACGCAAGCAGGCAGATGACCCCAGCTCCCCAGAGGGACAGTCCGTGCCACATCGCGCCGTGCTCAGCGAGAAAAAAGGCGGGGAGGGCGCGTCGGGAGGTTAGCCAGCTTTCGCTCGGCAACCGGTTGGGCATCGGTCTACCCAGGGGTGGCGGTAGGTGCTTGCCTCTCGCCTTCGCGTTCCTGGCTTTGTTTGGTTTTCTCTCTCTTCTTCCACTTCTCCTTTGCTTACGAAACGATTTTCGCCTTGACTCACCAGGCTGCTCGCTTTTCCTCTCCCTTGCCTCTTCCCCCAGCCCAAGCTGTGCGGAGCTTCGCAGCCCACCAGGGTTAACCCTCGGCACCAAGGTTGTCCTGCCTCCTTCCAGGCAATACCAGTAGTGAGCTACGCTCGCCTCCCCCGTTCAGTGTCTTTATTCTGCGATAGTCACGTAGGGAACGGCTGACTGAGAATGTCGGAGTCAGATTAACCAACGGTTCTCGTAACGGGTGACTCTATGCATCAGGAGGCCAGGAGCTGTTAATTGCCCGATGAAGAATAGAAGATGACAGCCCATGGGGAGGCGTCTCCAGGAATCACCTGGAGGATGGTTTTCTCCCATCTCCAGGGTGATGACGTTCACATCTCCAGGGAAGCAAAACACCGTTTGTCTTGCCCGAAAGGAATGGCCCCGCTCTCTCTCCCCAAAATGTCCTCCTCCCCCTTTTTTTATCCAGGAGAGACTTCACCCTTACCCTCGGACATGGAGGCCTTTCTCTGTATTCAGGAAAGATCCCGCCTCTCTGGGAGGATTCCAAAGGAGAGACAGTTGACAGAAATAAGGCGTTCCCCCAGCCTTTGGGTTTTTTGCCTGTTTGCTCGTGGCTCTAGGACGAGACGTCTGCCACGCAGAAAGGTAAAGGGCCTGGCAGGGGAACGGCCGGCCGCAGCAAAGGCGGACCTTCAATCCCAGCCTTAACACGGCAAGCCCTGCGCTTCCGTTCGCTTCCTTCGCCTGCCCCGGGCTGCTCCCCGCTGGGCCGGGGCGGGGGCCGGGGCCGGGGCCGGGGCCGGGGCCGTGTGGTGCCCGGAGCAGGGCGGCGCCGGGGCGGGGGCAGCGCCGGGGCCGGCGGCGCGGGGCTGCCGGGCCTGGCGGCGGGAAGGGCCGCCCGTCCCGGCAGGCCGGCCCCGCGGAGCACGCTGCGAGGCGTAGTCTCCCCGCGGCGGCGGGCCGGGCGGCCATCTTGTGCGTGGCGCGGGCCCGGCGGCGCGGCTCCCACGACAGACCCCGGCGGCCGTAGGGGGCGGCGGCCTTCCCGAGGGGACCGGGCGCTGCTCTGCTTCCCGTCTCGGCCGGGCCGGGCCGGGCCGGGGCCGTCCCCGTCGGCAGCGAGATGGCCGCGGAGACCCTCCCGCCGCGGCGGCGCCCGCTCCGCCGCGACCTCCCTCCCGTCATGCGCGCCGCGTCCCCGCCCGCCCGCTGCGCGGTCATTGGCCCCTCGGGCGCCCCGGCCGGAAGCGGGCGCCGCGGCAGGGAGATTTGAACGGCAACGGCCGCGCCGGGAGGCGGCTGCCCAGGCGGTGAGCGCTGCCCTCCGCTGCCCGTCGCCGTCGGAGGCCGGGCGGCCTCTCGCCGGTCCCCCGGCGGCAGGGCCCCGGGGAGGCCGGGGGCGCGCTTGGCGCCTCTCGCCGGGCAGCGCGGGCGGGCCCGGCCCTGGCGGCGGGCGCCGGAGGGGTCCGCGGCGGAGCTGGGCTGCGGGCAGCGTGGGAGCAGCGCTCAGAGCCGCCTCTTCCCTGGGCTGCCGCCTCGGCGCAGCCCGCGGAAGGAGGAGCCCGCTGCGGCGTCCTCTGGGGCCTCGGTCGTCGCCCTGCGGAGGGAACCGGCGCGGGGGCCTTATCGCTGCTGCTGCAGCGCAGCCGCCCGCTCTCGCTGCCAAGCGCCAGCGAGGAGCCCCCGAAAGGCGCCCGCGCTTTGTGGCCTTGCCTGCGGGCGGCCAGGCTTACTCGTCTCTCAACTCGCCGCTCGGTGTGCGGCACTCGGTCGTGAAAGCGGGTCGCCCGCCGCCCCGGCCCCCCGAGCTGCAGCAAATGTGCTTTCCGCTTCTACGGGTCTGCCCGGAGTGGAAAAGCGGGAGCACCGGCTGGGCTTTCTCCTTGCAGGTGCGGAGAAGAACTGCAAGATCCCTCTTCCTCTCAGAATGGCTGTAGGCGACTACGAGGAAGTTCGCAAGTACTATGAGCTCACCGAAACCATTGGAACAGGTAGGCCTCATCTGGGCGTGCAGAGAGACGTGCGCGATCTGTCGAGCCGCTTTAGCGTTTCTCCGCGTGTAGGCCAGCTGTTACTGCAGAATCTAGAGGTCGCGTTTCAAGTCTGCGTTTGGGGGGGCAGAACTCTGAAAACGAAACTGCAAGTTGGTAGCAGTGACCGCTTCTTCCTCGAACGAGGACAGAGGACGCTGCGCGCCGTGCACGCTACGTGGTCCAGGGTGGCTGAGAGCTTATAGGCGAGAAAGCACGTCACCGCGCTGAGCTTTAAACGTCTCTTTCCAATTCTAGGTGGGTTTGCGAAGGTAAAACGTGCGCGACATCTCCTCGCTGGTGAAAAAGTTGCGATAAAAATCATGGACAAACTTGCTCTAGGGGTAAGCCAAAAGATACTTAAAAGTTCGTAGCGTCTTCTGCTGTTCTTGTGGAGTTCTCGAGAAGCCGGGGTGTGGCACGTCGAAATGCTGCCTGCTTGTCCTGTTGGCTATTGACGGATGCTGTAGGCTTGAAGGAATTTTAACAGAGGACCCTCAGTCTTGCGCCCTCTCGTGAAGGGGGCAACGTTCTCTGGCTGTAAAGTTGAGGCAGTTAAAGATTACTGCAGTAGTTCAAACAGAATGCCGATGAGAATACCAGCTATTTTACATCCGCCCCTGTGGCGTTGCTGATCAAGGTGCCAGAATTGTAGGGGAGTAACGGCAGAGCCGTGGCCGGATTGGATTTGAGCAGTCGAATTGCATGCTGTCGTATACCTGCTGTGAAACGTTGTGTTGCGCGGTAGTCTGATGCTTACTGTGATGTACAGGCAGTCCAAGCCGTCGGCAGCTTCACAGTTCTTGCTGTTGTGGTCTCTTAGGATGACTTGCCTCGTGTTAAAATAGAAATTGATGCCATGAAGAACTTACGTCACCAGCATATTTGCCAGTTGTACCACGTGATAGAGACATCCAAGAAAATATTCATGGTCTTAGAGGTAAGAAGCGGTGCTTCTGCCACGGCGAAGGTTCCTGGTTTTGACTGTAGCGGTCGATGATAGCAGAGCTCAAAGGCAACGATTCTTAAAAAGTTATCTCAATGACGAGCGTGTTCAAGACGCTCTAGTTTAAAAATGAAGCTGGTAGTATGTCCTGTCTTCTTGTAAAAGCCGCTCTTCAGTGTTTACAGTAAGTGAAATCGCTTCAACTCCTACCTCGCGCTTCAGTTCTTTTAAAATAGCATCAGCAGGATACGCGGGACCCCAGAACTCCCGCGTGGTTGTCGCCTCCTGGGCAATCCGTATCGCCTGTGACGGTAGCGTGACGTATCCGTTGCAACGCATCAGGCACGAGTCAGACTTGTCAGCTTGTTTGGTCTGCCGCAGTGCTGGCTAGGGCGCGCGGGGGGGCACTCGGGCGCTACTGTGGTAAAGCAGAGGGAATGGAAGAGTGTCCTCTCGTTGCTGTGCAGCGCGCTCGTCGTCGTTTAGATTTCATTACTGTATTCTAAATGCATTCTCTTTTTCCTGTCTTCATGCAGTACTGTCCCGGAGGAGAGCTGTTTGATTACATAATTGCGAAGGACCGCCTTTCAGAAGAGGAAGCTCGTGTGTTTTTTCGGCAGATTGTTTCAGCAATTGCTTACGTTCACAGTCAGGGATATGCCCACAGGGATCTCAAACCGGTAAGCCTGAGCAGTAGTCAGACTCGCATAAGTAGTAGCGAACACCCGCTTTTACTTCTCCATTACGAGCCGCAGTAGGTTATGCCTTCGCCGTTGTAGCTCTTGATCGAACGTCTTCTGAAAGAGCATTATTTCTACTCGCCGCTGTGTTCCTCAGCTGAGCTGGATGTGGCTATATCTGAGGAAGGAGCTTGCTCTGAAAGAGAAAGCAGAACAACACGCTCCAGCTGGGAGCGGAGCAGAGACCTGGATCTGACTCTGCATGTTGCTTAGGCGTTTTTGTTCTCCCCTTTATTCCAGCTGGTGCCTGGAGAGAGCCTTTATGGTGCCACTCTGTTGTGCAAACCGTTCTGTTTCCGTGCCCAGAGGGAAAAGCGACACTGATAGTTTAAGCAAGCGGTGGCTAGGCAGAGGGTGTAGGGGGAGACGCAATGCTACTGGACCCATCCTGTGGCTTTGCTCTCATTGCAGAGTTTAAGCATAGGTTTAGGGAATGGAAGACCGGAGTCCCTTTCTCCTTGAAGGGGTTGGAACTTTGCATTTTTAGAGATGCCGACACCTCCGAGAGAAGCGAACTCTTAGTGCGCGAGCGTCTTCCTAGACAGCTCATGAAATCTTTGTCTCCAAAGAACTTCTCCCCAAACGAAGCGTTGTGTGTACCTTTTGGAAGGAGTCGGCTTGTAGCCGGAGAGCCGAGGGATTCGTGGGATCGTATGACAGCTTGGGTGGGAAGTGACTTCCAGAGGCTTCTGCTTGACCCTCCTGCTCAAAGCAGCGTCAGACCAAGCTTCCTGGGGCTTCCTCCACTCGCAGCTGCGACCGCTCCCAAGGACGAGGCAGCGCAATCTCTCTGGGCAACCTGCTCGGCTCCTCGCTGTCCTTACGAGGAGGAAGGCTTTTCCTTATTTCCAGTCTGAACGTCTCTTGATGCCTGTTGTCTGTCGCTATCCCACCGCGCGCTGCTGTGAAGAGACTAGCCCTGTCTTCCTGCCCTCCTTGTAGGTATTAAAAGGCTGCTCTGAGGTCTCCACCGAAGCTTTCTTGTCTAGAGGCTGAACGAATGGCTTTCCCTCAGCCTCTCCGCATTGAGCAAGCGCTCTAGCCCCCTGAGCAGACCGGTGGCCATCCGCTGAGCTTCCTTCAGTTTGATGTCTTTCCTGTGCTGAGGGGGGCAGAAACTAGACGCGCTATTCTAGCTGCTCTGAACAGAGGACTAGAGTCACTTCCCCCAGTCCGCTACCTGTGCTCCTTTTAATACAGTCCATGATATTGCTGGCCGCCTTTTCTGCCAGAGCAGCCTGCGGCCTCATGTGCAGCTTGCTGTCTATCGAGGCCCTGCCGCTCCCCGGCCCTTCCCAGCAGATGGGACCTAGCGTTCCCCATCTGGAATACGGGATATAGTCATTAGCGACCAATCGAGACCTCCAGAGGAGAGCTTCAGGTAAATTCTGGCTGCTAATGACCAGAAGAAATAAGGTGAAGGAAAACGTGGTTCCTTGGATACTTAGGTCCGTTCATTCATTCATCACCCCTTTCTCTTTTACCAGGAAAATCTGCTGATTGACGAGGAACATCACTTGAAGCTGATAGACTTTGGACTTTGTGCAAAGCCAAAGGTAAGAGTCTCAGTTGCTTTCCCAGAGCAGAGCTAAATCAGCTACTGCACGCACATAAAACAAGCACGTTTGACTTCAGAGTGCAATGCAGAGACTTGCCCGAAGACCCTGGATTCAAGCCGTTTGCACAGTTGTCATCCAGTCACTAGTTACTTGGTAGGGCCGTAACCGTGTGAGAGAGCGGTTAACTGCGTGTTACGACCAGCAAGAGCGTTGGATCGTTTTCTGCCCTTACGCTTCATCTTTTATCGTAATCTAAGGCAGAGGTCATCTTGCGTGTATAGCACCTGCGGTCACGTCTAAAGGCCTGTAATACAAAGCTTATCTTGGTGCGCATTTTTTCCTAAGAAGTTTCCATGGTGTATGTCTTTTTTTTTTTTTTTTTTTTTCAAAAGATTGGTCTGGATGTGGAGATTGTGGGTGGAATCGAATCGTTTATTCCAGTTACGTTTACAAATCCTCTGCTTCCATATGCTTGTACGGAGTTGTTTCCGGAGTTTAAAATTGGTTTCTCTGAGGCCTTTCTATTTGTCAGCTTAGCACGCGAGGTGGGTGCTGTTAGGAAGCAATTTAATGGGAAGAAGGTCTTACTGATCCAAAGACAGTTACTTGTCCTCAGGTCACTCTACTTGACTCAAGTTAGAGCACCTTGCAGGCAATCAAGACCGTTAGACCAGTACCTTGGTGTCGTGAATGAGTGATTTAGAGCGCTTAAAAAGTCACCGTCAAAGGTATTAGCAAAAGTGGCTTTCACATTGTTTATAAAAGTGCGACTTAAGGAAGTTCGATGGCAAAGGTCACTCTATTAATTACTGCATGGAAGAAACGTACACAGGAAAATTGGGTTACACGCGAGTTAAAAGGATTTGCAGCGAGACTGAGGATACAAAGGGTAGGGAGGGCCCTCCTGTGGAGTCACAAGGTTCAGAGTAGACCCCGTTGCTTTCTAAACTCCTGATGGAGCTTAGGCGCAGCTAGGTCCAGTCTTAGTCTCAGACTTGGACAATGGTTTACGTCTAAGGGATTACGTATGCAAAATGTATCAATTCGGCACGCAATCAAAGTTCCCAGGGCAAAAGCAAAGTTAGCATGCTACAAGGCTATGCGCGGTATGGGTCGCTTACCAAAGGTCTGCTGTTGGTAACAGGTCTCTCTGCCGCGAGGAGCAGCCTTGAGAGGGGTCCCAGCTCAAGGGGAGATCGCCGCCATGCAGCCAGGCTGCCTAGCAGGGAGAGCTCAAAGGCGGCTCACTTAGGCCGCTTCTCTCATATTTAGGGATAAAGTGGTTGGCTCGTAGTCAGGTGACATGCGATAGGAAAGCTATGCATGAGGCTCCTTGGACCCAGAGCTTGCTTTGTTCCTTCGTAAATGAGTCTTGGAAAAGCCACCCGCTATTCACGCGTCAATCGCGTGATGGGCGTTCCAAGCTCCTATGCACCGATGCTCGCTGTGCCGCTCAGCTTCCTTGTGGGTTCTCAGGGAACGGATCGGGACGAGAGGAGTTCTTGGCCCGGCTACAGCTCAGGCCTTTACCTCCTTTGGAGCCTGTACCAAAATATCGCTAGTTTGGTTAAGAGGGCGAGTGCATCTGTCACGCTTGGTGATACAACGTCGTCTTATTCTGGTCTGCTCAGAACAAAGCCCAGGCAAAGTAATAGCACGGTTTTAGTAAGGAAGTCTTTTTAGTGGTTCTTCATGAAATTATTGCATTAAATACTGGTATAAATAACCAGCTCGCCTCATGCCCAGTAGCTCTTGGATGACTTCTTCCCACGTTCCACCTCTCTTCTCTTTGCAGTTGCAAAGGGAAGTATTCTTATCGGAGGAGGAGCTGTGGAGAAGACTGCTAGGATAACAGATCCAGGATAAGCGGATCAGGCCCAGCCAGCATGGGTTCAGGAAAGGCAGGTCCTGCTTGACCAACCTGATCTTCTACGACCAGGTGACCCGCCTAGTGGATGAGGGAAAGGCTGTGGATGTTAGCTGCCTGGACTTTAGTGAAGCCTTGGACGCTGTCTCCCACAGCATTCTCCTGGAGAAGCTGGCGGCTCATGGCTTAGGCAGGTGTACTCTTTGCTGGGTAAAAAACTGGCTGGATGGCCGAGCCCAGAGAGTGGTGGTGCACGGCGTTAAATCCGGTTGGCGGCCGGTCACAAGCGGTGTTGCCCCGGGCTCAGCTTTGGGGCCAGTCTTGGTTACTGGAGCCAGCAGTGTGCCCGGGTGGCCAAGAAACCCAACGGCATCCTGGCTTGTATCAGGAATAGCGAGGGCAGCGATCGTGCCCCTGTACTCAGCACTGGTGAGGCCGCACCTCGAATAGCGTGTTCAGTTTTGGGTCCCCGTTGCGTGAGGAGTTACTGTCGCGTTACAAATAGGAGTCTGAGGCGTGGCTGGGGGGGAACCCTCCCGTTGAGTCAGGAGGTTCAGACAGGACCCCCTTGCTTTCTAAACTCCTCCTCAGAGAGGAGTCTAGGTGCGGCTAGGTCCAGTCTTAGTCCCAGACCTGGTCAACGGTTTATTTTCTAAGGACTGTGTGTATAGCCACTTAGCGGAACCAGAGCCCTCTCAGGGCTTTCGCTAAGGCGACAGCATTAATTTGCGACGTTGTAAGTCCGGTCGCGTCCAGCGTACTGAACGTCACGATTACGGATTCACTAATAACGCGCTTACACCCCCGGTCTAGTCGTGTTGCACGAACTATCACGGCCACACCTAAAGAGTCCGGTCCTGTTCAGTGAGAACTACCACGGCTAGATCAATGGAGAGTGCAGTTTATTAGAGCCACAGACACACGGATTCTTTGGATTACCGGTGACAAATTCACTGTCTGCAAAGCACGTGCAAATACCAAGAATATGAGTAACGCTGCCGGCTACAAACGCGTTAAAAGATAATAAAGCGACTCTAGAGAGATTTCTAAGTTTCCCGGGGAGGCCCTAGGTATAACCAAGTGTTCGACTCTTACCCAAAGGCGTCCCGATGGGGAGGAAGAGAGGCTCAGCCGACGACTGATCCCGTCGACTGATCCCAAACGTCAAGGGTGGTACCCGATGGTGTCTTCCCCAACGTTCTCTTTCTCTTAAACCATTTTATACTATCTTTCACCGTTCGGGTGGAGCTTGAGTGACTCTAGTCACGCATACCTTTGTTTAGCATTGGTGTAAAGTTTTCTCGCTTCGCTTTTAAAGGTATAAGCTAGGAAAATTCAGAGCGCAAGCTCAGTGAGGGGTGGTCGCACCTTGGAGGCGGGTAGCTTTTGGGACGGAGGTGTGTTTTGGTATTATAATGATGTTATAATGAGCAAAGTTCACCAAAAGGGCAGCATTTGGTCAAAAACGTGGCAGGCTGTTGGCCCAGGGCGGTAAATATGCAGCTTATCGGTTCCGTGACACCTTTAAGTTCCCCTATAATCGCAGAGCCTGGCTGCGGCATCTCCACACCGCTCCACCCTCCGAGCAGTACCTCTTCGAGTCAGCACACCAGGTTCCCCTGGCGTTCCTGACATCGAAGGTTGCAGGCCTAGGGAACTTCCATGGAATGGATTCCTTGCATGTCAGCCGCATCCCACCTGGGAAGCTTCTTCAATGCTGTGCCTTACCTAGAAGTGTGACTGTAAGTTCTAATTTCTAAGTCACCTCAGCAATTATCCCACAGGTCCCTCACTACACGAGAGACACTGAGGTGCTGGAGCGTGTCCAGAGAAGGGCAATGAAGCTGGTGAAGGGTCTGGAGAACAAGTCTGATGAGGAGCGGCTGAGGGACCTGGGGTTGTTTAGTCTGGAGAAGCGGAGGCTGAGGGGAGACCTCATCGCTCTCCGCAACTGCCTGAAAGGAGGTTGTAGTGAGGTGGGGGTCGGTCTCTTCTCCCAAGTAACGGGCGAGAGGACGAGAGGAAATGGCCTCAGGTTGCACCAGGAGAGGTTTAGTTTGGATGTTAGGAAAAAATTCCTCACCGAAAGGGTTGTCAAGCATTGGAACAGGCTGCCCAGAGAGGTGGTGGAGTCACCGTCCCTGGAGGAGTTCAAAAAACGTGTAGACGTGGCACTGCGGGACATGGTTTAGTAGGCATGGAGGTGTTGGGTTGACGGCTGGACTAGACGACCTTAGAGGTCTTTTCCAACCTTAATGATTCTATGGTTCTCTGTTGCCCGAAGCTCCGTCCTCTCCCCCTGCTAAGTCTAGTTTAAGGCTCTCCTTGTCAGCCTGGCCAGCTTGCTGGCGAAGACCCTCTTGCCCCACTTGGTCAGGCCAATCCCATCAGCTCCCAACAGACCCAGCTTCTCAAAGGCAGATCCCCATAGAAGCCAAAACCGTGAGCATGGCATCAGGCACGCAGGCAGGCATTCACCTTTTCAGTTCATCTCCTCCTTCCTAAACCCCTTCCTTTGACTGGGAGGATGGATGAAAACACCACCGGTGCTCCAGATGATTTTCACATTGCTCCAAGGGACAGAGAGTCGTCTTTTGTTCTAAGTTGCCGTGCCTCGTCACAGTATCGTTGGACCCTACGTGGAACAGTAGGAGCGGATGATAATCCGTAGGCTTCACCAGGCTCGGCAGCCTCTCGCTAACATCGCGAACGCAACCTCCTGGTAGGCAGCAAACCCCTCTAGAGAAATTGTCTGGATGGCAAATGGGTGCTTGGGTGCCTCTCAGTAAGGAATCTCCAGTGACTAATACTTTATGTGCTTTTCTGGTGGCACTGGGTCTAATGCGGGTGGGTGGTTGGATCAGCTTTGCACGCTGGGCTTCTCCTGGATCCGGTCTGCTACTCGTGTGCTCTTCATTCCCCACGCCAAGAGCATCGTATCTATTACGCAGGGGCACTTTAGGGGGAGGGGGCAGGTTCTTCCTTCTGCCCGCAGCAGGGACAAGGGTCCAGCCTCCTTCGTCTCGTGAGTGACTTGGTTGAGGCAGCTCGAGGCCGAACGCAGGCTAACCTTCCCCTTGCGCAGCCTTAAGGCAGGGCTGTGGCTCAGCCCGGGACAGCGCGCAACACCACGCATCCGTCTGCCGCTCGCGTTCCCAGATCCTGCGCTGCCTGCCGAGCTCCTCTTGTCACACAGCTACCTGTTTGAAGAGTTCTTCTAGCTGGGCACGCTTGCAGCTGTGAGATCCGCTGCTGCCTTCAGAGGCTCCGTGGCGGGGCTGGCAGCACTCTGAGGGACACGGCCCACGCTGGGCCCGCGCCGGAGCAGAGGGAACGGGCACGGAGGAAGCCGCTGCGGAAGACAACAGCGAGGAACAAGGAGCGGCAGAGGGAGACCCCGGTGGCCCGACCCCAGCCAGCAGTGCCACCGGCCCCTCGCACGGGGACAGAGTGACCTGCAGCCATAACGAGGGGCCTGGAGACAGGGAAAGAGGTGGAGGGGTGTCCGCTACAACCTTCTTGCCCAGCCCCGGCAGGCTTCCTTGGTATTCACCAGCACCTATTCTGCCCTGAGATCTCACAAGCAAGCTTTGTTATGTGCACATTGTTAGGGAAAAAAACCAGCAAAACTCTGTAATAAATAACAGAAACAGGAAAAGAGGACTTCCTAGCATACCTTACCACCTTGTTTCATTTTTCAACTGAGAAGGAAGAACTGTAGATTTACTTCCACTTTCTTTTGAGTTGCCTGCTCCAAGTCCACTCTTCTTGAATCAAAAGTGTATGAAAAGGGACACCCTGTGGATGCAGCTTAGGGCTCACTTTCAGCCTTTAAGAAGAGACAGGACAAGGGGCAACGGTTTTGAAGTAACGTTTGAGGGCAGGTTTAGATTCGATAGAAGGAAGAAATTCTTTACCATGAGGGTGGTGAGACACTCAACAGGTTGCCCAGAGAAGCTGTGGATGCCCCATGCCTGGAAACGTTCAAGGGCAGGTGGGACGGGGCGTCTCGTCCCACTCGGTGGGTTGCGAGACGGGTGAATCTTTTCGATTCCCCGACGGTTTGTGTACCGACAAAAGCCGATCTCTGCTCGGCAGCGCCGCGTGGTCGGTAGAGTCACGACAAGGACTCAGAGGAACAGTCTGGCCAGCGACCTTATTAACTGGCGAATTCAACAAACGGACAAACTTAACGAACGGGCAAGCTCAACGAACGGACAGAGGCGATTTGGCCACGGAGCTGTTTTCTGGGCAACCCGCCACAATTTATCCCAAACTTGCATCTGTTGGAAGAGTGGAGGAAGAGAGAAGCGAGAAGAGGAAAGGAGAAGAGAGGAGGAAGCAGAAAGAAAAAGTATCCCCACCCTTGGATCCCGCGATGACAGACGTGGCAATCCTCCAGCGGTGGGCGCGCGGGCGCGGGTCCCTGGAGGGCGTGTCTTTTATAAGCTAATCCCCGCCTCCAGGTACGCCCCTTCAGGACTTACAGGGTTCTTGTTCTAGAAAGTTCTCAGTCTTCTGCGCAGGCGCTGGGGGAGGGGGGTGGTCGCGAGGGGTCTCTCGGGCGGTCGCAAGCCCCTTCCTCGGATCAACTCCGTGTGATCTCTGGCCATAGATGGTAAGGTCCGCCGGAACCGCGCGTCCTCCGACGCGCTCTCCACGTCCCGCGTGTCCCGCTCCCGCTCTCCCCCACCCCGTGCTCGCCGACCTGCCGTCGCCATGCAAATAGCCCCTCGCCTCGCCACAATGTTTGAGACATTAGCTCTTTCAGTCTCTCACACGGGGCTCTGAGCGACCTGGTCTAGTTGAAGGTGTCCCTGCCCACGGCAGGGATCGGGACATGCTTCTGTGGGTGGTGGGCAGGCTGCAAGAGGAAGCCCATCGACCGCGCGGCCAGGTTTCAGGCCTCCAGCCAAAGCGGGAGCCCCAGAGCTGAGGAGTCCCACCGGCGGCAGGGAAAGCGCGCAGAGGGACGGGAGGCTGCGGCCCGAGCCAGGGGCAGGTCAACTCCCCTGGGAGAGCCCGGGTCACGGGGGGGGGGGGCAGGACGCCCTGCCCCTCCTGGCCCTGGTGGCGGGTAACAAGAGGGCCCCTTGTGACCTAGCCGTGTCGCAGCTAGGGATGCCCAGCACGGGCGCGGCAGCCCCAGTCAGTGTCCCAGACCCTCAGAAGAAAAGGACATGACCCGTGGGGCTCGTGCAGGAGCCCCTGTGCGCAGAGCATGTGTTTCCCTGCGACCCCTGGCGCACCGCACCCCCAGGGCCGGGGTGTTTCGCCATGGCCCCACCGTCCCCACCAGGTAAGAACGCAGGGCTGGGCCAGCGCCATAGGGATCCCAGGGGAGCTGGGCCCAGCAGGCGGGCCCTTCCGGAAGGGGCTGGGGGCAGGAGAGGCGGCGCCAGGGCCGGGGTGGGCGGGTGGGGGCTGCCCGCTGGAAAACGGCATCCTGCAGGAGATCTCCCCCCACCCCCACCCCCCGTCCCTGCCCAGCTCCTCCGCCCCACCACCTCCCCGCTCCAGCCAGGCAGCACCCGCATGGGGCCGCTTGCCGTGGGCTGCCCCCTCCCCAGCCTCACCCCCCTCCTCTGTCCCGCAGGATGGCGAGTCGTTCCCCCCACAGGCGCCGTGCACCCCGGGCGGCAGAGGACAAAAGGCCTGGGGTAGCCGCTGAGGACCACCAGCGGTCAGAAAGCCCCCGGCAAGGCGAGCTGCGCAGCGAGGACGTGGGCTCTGCCAGCCCCATCATAGATGCGGAGGAGGGCAAGAGCCCCGGCATCCCCGACCCGAGTGGGTATTGCCAGGAGCCCGGGGGACCACCTCCTGCCTCGGGGCACAGAGCAGGGCAGGCTGAGGCAGCTGGGCTGGCAGGAGGCTGCGGTGCTGCGGGGCTGGCACCTGTCCCGCCCTGCTGCCAGCGGCATCCTGGGGAGACGGGGCATCAGCACCCTGGCCCAGGGATTGCCGTGTGCGGGGCAGCGGGCGCAGGGCTGGAGAGAGGGCCCCTCTCCCCTCTCCCCCCTGCCCCTGCCTGCAGCTCTCCCCGCTCTGCTTCTTCATCAGGTGCAGCCGCTCCTGCCTCCAGCTGCCAGCTGGAGGACGAGGAGAAGGAAGCCCGCGACTACTTCTCGGCCTTTCTCAACAGCACCCAAAGGGTAAGCGCAGACTTCGTCAGCAGGGCTCTGCCCGCGCTCCCAGCTGGGTGCCGCCGCCTCTGCTGCCTGGGCGCGGGCTCTGGGAGGGCTGCTGGCGGTGCGGAGCTGCTCCCCTCCCGGCCCCTGCGCCATCCCTGCAGCCCCTCCAGCCCCTGCTCCTGCTGGCCGCGCCTCTGCCCCCTCACCCTCCCTCTCTGTCTCTCCCCGACTGCCAGGAAGAGGCCTCGAAGCTGAGGTTTCTGGCCTCCATCTGCACGCTCTGCAGAGCCTGGCTGCAGGGCAGGTACCGGCCGGGTTTCAGATCAGCACGTAAGCTGGTGGAGAAAATGGAGGTGAGGGCACCCCCAGTGGGGCTGAGGGAGGGGGGCAAAGCCGGCCGAGCACCGGCCCAGCAGTAAGGACAGCACTCGGGCGCCTGGGCACGGGGGGGGGTGAGACAGGCCTCTGTGGGAACAGCCCTGCCTGCCGTGGGGCCGCTGCAGAGCGAGGGGCCACGCGCTGGCCTGGGGGCAGCGGGGCGGCTCTGCCCGCCCTGCGGACTGCTGCCGGGCACTGGCAGCTCCCGTGCCCCATCCCGGCCGTGCTCTCCCTCTCCAGGTACTACGGCAAAAGCAGCTCCCTCGCAGCGTGGACGCCGCGATGTGGCGGCAAGCCGTGCTTGCCGTCGCTGCAATGAGGTACCTGCCCCAGACCCCGGCCGGGCCAGGGCCTCCCCACGGCGTGGGCCTGATGGCACCAGGCATCTCCTATCCTGGCAGGACCCTGGCGGCACTGCCTTGGGGCCTCTGCTCTCCCTCACGCTTGGCCCATCGGTGGGCCAGATGGGAGGGCGGAGGGTGCTCCGGGGCTGCCCGGTGCCTCTTGGCCCTTCCTCTGAAGGGAGAGGCAGGAGACGGAAAGGGGTTCGGGCTCCGCTGGCCAGGACTGCCCTCTGTCCCTGCCTCGGCGGCACGGGGGAGAGAGGAGATGCCTCCAGGCATCCCTTCCCCACCTCGTACGGGTACCGCCCTGGGGACTGCCAGCCCCGACGTCTGCAGCCAGCTTCCCCAACGTGGAAGCTCCGCCATGCAACCGGCACCTTCTCTCCTTGCAGCAAAGAGAACAAAGGCCTGCTGGACCAGCACCTCTGCCCCTGCATCCGCAGCATCTTCTGTCTTGCTCCAGCACAGAGCAGGGACAGCCAGCACGCTTCACTCGATGCTCAGGTAAGCGCGGGGTGAGCTACGGAGAGCCTGCCAGTCAGCCCCTGGGCACGCTTTCCTAGTTGGCTTTGGCTGCCGGAAGACGATAGGAGGAGAAGGAAGACCAGGGAGACCCTGAGGCCTCTCCCCGGCACCAGAGGGCGGCTGAGGCCCGCCTCAGGTGGAAGGCGTTCAAGCCAGCTTCCTGCAAGGAAGAAGGGCCAGGGCAAGCGTGCGAACTGCTGAATCCCCTCACAGATCCTGAGGACTCTGGACAGCGTGCTGGAGGTGCTGGCGCGCGATGCTTCGCAAGTGGAGAAAATCTTGCAGGTCAGGCATTTGCCAAGAGCTGGGCTCACGAGGTCTCTTCCTTGCCTCGCCCTAAAGAGACGCGACCTTCTGGAGCGCGCGCGCCCCAGCCCCGAACCAAAGCGGTGGAAGGAACCCGAGCGTCCCTCCCAGGCCCCCTGCTCTGGCAGCTGGCGCTGCCGAGCCACTGCCCTTGCCGCCCGCCCCGTTCACGCTCTCCTCCCCAGAGGGCAGCAGGGTGGACATCTGCTGGGACGTGGCCACGGTGCAAGGGGAGCCCAGCCCTGAAGCGCTCTGCTTCTGGCCTCCCCGTGGGCCCCAGCCCAGCCTCCCTGGTGCAGGCCTCCACAGAGGTTCCTGTCCTCCTGGACAGCGGGGGCGTGCGGCCGTTTTTGGAGGAGCGCGTGAGGAGGGGCAGAGGTGGCTGGCGGGGCGGGATCCAGCTACCTCCCTGACTGCAGCGAGTCACCAACTGTCGGCAACGGTCCCCGAGGCCGTGAGGTGGCTGGACCCGGACCCGGTCCCAGGCCTTCCTCCTGGCCGGGGGAAGCCTTGGCGGCACGTTGCGTAAACTCCGCCAGGCGCTTGGCAGGGCCACCGCTCCGGGAGGTGCCGTCGCTTCCCGAGGCAGAGCGGCAGCTTTTCCCTTCTCAGGTCCTGCTGCCCTTCACGGCATCCCAGCAAGTGGCTAGGCGCCGCAAGGCTGTGGGGAGGATTGCCTGCCTGAGCCGCTTCGTGATGCCCTCCTCGATGCTGGAGGTAAGGGGCCTGCGGTGCAGGCGGCCTCTGGGCACCCCTCGCCCCTTCCTGGTGCCCCAGAGCAGCCAGTAGCTCCGGGCTCCCTGCGAGGGAAGCCTGGGCGCAGGGCAGGGGATTCGGCAAGGCTCAGCCCTGCGCCAGCGTCTTTGCCCCTCCCTCTGGGAGCTGCTCTCTCCCGTGCCCTTTCTCTCGGGAGCCAGCTCCGTCACAGGGCACGGGAGTATTTGGCAGGCCCAGCTCTGGCAGCCCTCCCCTGGGTTGCCGCCCAGCCGCTTCAGCGTTGAGGGCCTGCGGGGCTCTCGGGCCCTTCCCCTCCCCACTGCCACTGCCCGCGCCCGGCCCCTTCCCCAGCCCACCGGCCCCGGGGCTCCTGCTGCAGCCCCGCAGACCCTCCCTTCCCGTGCTGTGGAGAGCTGGGCAGGGCGGTGGCAGGCCTCGGGACGGCCTGCCAGAAGGATGCGGCGGGAGGAGAGGGCGCATGGCTGCGCCCTTTTGTGGAGACGGGGAGTCCCGCAGGTGGGGAAGGAGGGCTCCCTCGGCTGAGCGCCGGTGTGGAGGACCAGCAGACCCAGGGTCTCAAGCCTCCTTCAGGCACCCCAGTCCCGCAGGCTCACGGGGAGGGAAGGCAAAAGCCTTCCAGGGCTCCCGTCACAGGCAGGCAGCACGCTCCTCGCCCTGACGCGGCTGCCGCAGGCTGGGTCTCCACGGGGCGCAGCGCAGGGCAGAGCAGAGCCCTCCAGAGCTCTGGCTCACGCAGCGCTCGGCCCGGGGCCCGCTCTCTGGGGTTAGGCCTTTCGTCCCGTCTGCCGCAGCTTGGCCCTGCTACTCCTCCTTCCTCTCCCACAGGTCTCGCACTTGAGAGACGGCAACTTCTTCCTGTTCCAAGCGAAGCCTCTGCAATTCCTGGGGCAGCTGATGGGGCACCTCACCCTGTCCTGTGCCGAGAAGGACCAGGAGATCAGCTGCGGGGCTGCGGAGGCGCTGCGTGCCGTCCACGGCTTCATCCTGCTGCGAGAGGGTGAGAGACGCTGGGGCCTCCCAGCCACCAGGGCTCAGGCGAGGCGCCGCACCGCCTTGGCCCCCTCCTCTGCTAGAGCAAGGAGCAGCAAACTCCTCCGAGGCTGGAGCAGGGGAGCAGCTGTGCCGCGCCAACCCGAGGGCCCACGCAGCCCGCCTCGGAGCCGCGCCTTGGGGCCCGCCCCGAGAAGCCTTGGGCCGGAGAGCCTGTGGCAGCAGCATCCCAGGGCTTCTCTCCTCCTCCCGAGCAGAAGGCCAGACCAAACTCTCCTGCCCTTCTGCAGCCTAAGAGGCGGTTTCCCCTCCTCCCGCGGGAAACGGGCCCACTGCCACCCTGGCACGTCTCCGGCTCCCCACAGAGCGGAGAGCCAGGCACAGAGCTCTCCCCGACGCCCTCGCCTGCTGTCGCCAGCTCTCCGTTGTTCCTGCCGCTCACTGTGTGCTTCCCCTCCTGCCCAGCCTGCTACGCAGCACGCGAGGATCCAAAGCTTCGAGTGGAGCGGGAAGGACCTAGCACCTTCTGGGCCAAGGAGCCCGCTGACGAGGCACCGGTAACAAGCTCCTCCCTCGCTGGGGGTCTTGGCTGTGGGGCTGGCAGGAGACTGGGATGAACCAGTGCATCAGCCATCAGGGCGGATGGCACGGCCTCCCGCCGATCAGGCCGCGGGGTCGCACCACCTCTCCGCAGGGAGCGGCCAAAGCGTCAGCGCGGCGGCTCCGGCTGTCCCGGCCACCGGCGAGCTCTGGTTGCCGGCAGAGCCAGCGCACCGTGAGCCTGCCCCCCCTGCCCCGCTCCTTCGGCCCACAGGGCAGCTCCCTCTCCACACCCCCCGTGGCTGCGCTCACCCCAGACCAGCCCCTGCTGCTGGCACTTGTCCTGGGGCAGGGGGCCAGCGCTGCCCCGGGTTTCTCACTCCAGAGCCGCCCCCGCAGCTCAGCCGTGCCCCCCCGCCAGGGCCCTCAGTGCGACACCTCTTCCCTGCCTCTCTCCCTCAGGTATTTGGGCGCTTCCTCTTCCAGACTGAGAGGACCAGCTTCCTCCTCACCGTCTTGAGAGGCATCGTGCACCCCAGGGTCTCCGATGTCCAGCTGATTGCCAGCGTGCTGGAGGCGGTCTTGAGATACCCGTGCTCGGAGCTGAACAAGGTAGGCAGCGTGCAGCCGGACTGCCCTGCGCGTGCGCCCTCCGCCCCGAGTCGCGGGCTGGGGAGCATTCGACGGGAGGCCTTTGACCAGCCAAGAGCGACGGGAGGGAAGCAGGTCTTGGTGGCAGCTGGGGCCGTGGCTGTGCTCCACCCCGCTCCACCCCCCTGCCTCCGCCAGGTGGAAGAGGTCGTGTGGACCATCCACGCGCAGCTGGCATGCGTCAGCCAGAAGCCCCTCAAGGACATCCTGATGAAGACCCTTCTCCAAGTGGCCCTCTTGTACCCTCAGAGGGTGACCACTAGCCTGCTGCAGGCTTCCCCGTACTGTGACAGGTAGGTGGCCCCGTCAGCCTTGGGGGCAGCTCAGGACCTCCGGGGCCCGCCCAGGCAGAAGGGGTGGTGGCCGAGGTGGCCCCACTGACAGCGTGCTCCGGCTCCGCAGCGCTGCCAGGGCCATGTGGAGCACGCTGGCCTCTGAGCCCTGCCTCGGGGACGACATGCTGAAGATGCTGCTGTGGGTCCAGCAGACAATCGGCAGGCAGTGCCGCATCGTGGGAGAGCGCAGCTACTGCATTTTCCTGGCTGTGAGTGTCTGGATGAGGCCTGCTCCCCCCCCGGGGGCTCCAGCCCCTCCTCCCCTCTCCACCTGCCCCCAAGCCCAGACCTCCCCAGGGACACCTGGGCCAGGGGCCTCAGGGCCACAGCCAGGCCCCGTGGCACACAGGCAGGCAGCCTGCCCCTGCCCCTGCTGCCCTCAGTGGTCTTCCTCCCTGCCCGCCGCCTGCTCGAAGCCGGGAAGCCCGGGGCAAGGCGGCTGCCTGGCCAGAGCAGGCTGCGGGGCCAGGGAGGGGAGGGGGAGCCCAGGGCAGCCAGCAGGGCCCATGGGGCTGGCTGGGCTGTTCCCTCTGGACCGCAAAGGCTCGCGTGCCCGTGCTACGAATGGGAGCCGAGCCCCGAGAGCTGCCGCGGCCGTGCTCCAGGCCAGGCGGCCGGGCCGGGCTCTGCGCTGGCACCTCCCTCAGCTCAGCTCAGCGCGGCGCCTGAGCCCCGCCACCCCCAGTGCCGGGCAGTGCCGCAGGGACACCCCTGCAGTGAGAGTGGTCCCTGGATGTTTTCTGCAGGTAGCCCGTGCCATGCACGAGATCTTCCTGCTGCCCTCCAGCCGATGCTGCGTGCAGTTACTTTTAGAGGAGCTCTTCATGGCGGTGGTCTTCCAGGTCTCCTTCGGCTTGAGCGGCCCACAGCAGGGCTGCTGCAGCTCTGGCAGTCAGAGCAGGGAGGCCGAGTGTTCTCCAGTCCACACCCTCAGGTGCTCTGTCCCTCCTCCCTGGTCTCTGTCCCGGGCCCAGAGCCGGGGCCGGGGCTCCACCGGTGACCCCGCTTTGCTCTGCGTGCAGGAGCGCGGTGTGCGCCACGCAAGCTCTGTTCTACTGCCTGGGCGGCGGTGCCTCCCTGGTTGAAGACATCGGGAGGCAGGGCGCCTGGGACATGCTCATGAGCCCCGAGACCTACCACACCGGTATCGCCGTGCTGACTAGGTGAGAGCCGCGTCAGTCGTCCTTGTCTGCCCCGGCGTGTCTCCGCTGGAGAGGAGGGGCCCCCTGCACGATCCCCTTCCTCGTGGGCGGTGGGGTGCAAGCAGCCAACGCAAGGCGCAAACGCAGCCTTGCCCCGCGTGGCCTGGCCCGCGGAGTAATGGCTGGGGCTGGCAGCGCGGTCCCAGAGAGGTTTGCCTGCCCAGCTCGGTGCCGCCAATGCCTTCTTCCCCCGCCCAGGGTGCTGCGGCGTGAGGTACCGGCCTGCTGCGTCGCCGTGTCTCAAGAGGCGGTCAGAGGCCTCCTTGAGAGGCAGGCCTACCAGGACATCGGCGCCATGACTGTCTTCGTCGAGGTGGGCCTGGTGGCAAGCGCTGCCTCTCGGAGGCCAGGCGGAGGGAAGCCGGGCTGCGTGCACGAGGCAGAGGGCGGAGGGGAGGCGGCGAGGGCCCTCCGCGGGCCCTGCTGCCTCCCGCCTGGGCTGGGCCGGGCCCTGGTGCCTTGTCCCGAGCCGTCCAGGAGCTCTGCTGCCTGTGCCGGGCTCTCACTCTGCTGCTGGGTGCGTTTCAGCTCCTGGACTGCACCGATTTTGAGCATGTCAGCAGCCAAGTCCTGCACGTTGTCCAGCTCCACCTGCAGAGCAAGAGCATGGTGCTGCGCAGGATGGCAATCACAAGCCTCGTCACGCTGTCTGCGAGACCCCAGGAGGTGAGCAGGGGCAGCCGGGCACAGGGAGGGCGTCCGCCGGGGGCTGAGCTGCAGGCAGTGGTGCGCGCAGCGGCTCACTTGAGCTTTGCCAGGAATCAGGAGCGGTGGGAACGGTGCCCGCTGCTCCCGCTGCCCTGCTCAGCGGCCCCTGAGCGCTTCAGGCCAGGCCCTGGGCTGCGCCGCACGTGGAGAGATCTCTGCCCGACTGGCACTGCACCCTCTCCACGCAGAGCGGTTTTGCCGGTGCGGTCCTCGATGGCGTCACAAAATGAAATCGTGTGTTTCGCACAGGCTGTGACTCTGCAAGGCCTGCTGCCAGCGGTCCTGCAGCGACTGCAGGATGACGACGGCGATGTCGCGGCGGCGGCCCTGGCTGTCCTCGGCAACGTGCTCTGCCTGGAGGACAGGCCGAGGGCTGTGTCCATTGCTCTGCAGCTGGTCGAGACGCTCCCGCCACTCTTTGAAAACGTAAGGCAGTGGGAGAGCAGGGGTTTGGTTAGCGTGCCCGGGGGGGGGGGGGGGGAGGGGGCGCGTGCGCGTGGCCCGGGGCCGGTGCGTCCCTCTCCGCACGTGCCCGTTGGCCCGTGAGTTCTTCTCCTCACTGCAGAGGGAGAGCCGCAAGCATTCGCCTCCGCACCGTGGGCTTGGAGGAGCCAGGAGTGAGGTCCTCCCCTCTGCCTTCTCTCCTCCTAGGAGTCCAGCTGCGTGCAAGCGCGCTCCATCCTCCTCTGGAGAGATGCGATGGAGGTGGCAGTCAGCACCCACAAAGAGCAGATGAGAAAGGACATGCAGAGGAGCCTCCTGCCCCTGTTCTTCCACCTGCATGACAAGGACGACAGTGTGGCTCAGGTGAGGCCCTCTGAATGTGCCTCAACTGGGGCCCAACCTCCCGAGTCCCTGAGGAGGGCTCAGAGCCCCTCCCTGCCTGCAGCCACAGAGCTGGCAGCAGCTGAGAAGGGGGGCAGGGACATTTCCTGCACCTGCCCTGCCTGATCCAGCAGAGCCCAGCAGCAGTGCATGGCCACAGAGACGAGACCCAAGCGCTGGAGCCCCCAGGGGCTTCCCAGTGGCGCCTGCAGGTGTCTGCGGCCAGGGTTTGGAGCCCCAACCCTTGCCTCCCCCTGCTCTGCCTAGGGACCCCCAGGTCCCGTCCCCTGGGCGGCGGTGCCATCTCCCCGTCTCTGCTGCTCTGCAGGCTTCTCGGGAAACCCTCCTTGGAGCTGCCAAGTTCCTGAAGCGGAGGCAGCTCAGGAAGCTGCTGGCGACAGAGCAGACATGGAGGGTCAGCGAGTGCCTGGTAAGGATGGCCCCGAAGCCCCACACCCAGCCTGGAGAAGCCCTTCTCCCCCAACGCCCAGCGCGTGGGGCTAGCACCTGTGCCCCTGCCCACGGGGGGCAGCCCAGCGCTGCCTGCCTGCACCGCACGCAGGCTCCCTCTCTCCCCCTGGAGCCCAGGGGTGCCGACGGAGCCCTTGGCCCAGCTGGGCCTTGGCAGCAGGGTGGCACGGGAGCACCCTGCCCTCTGCTCCCTCCAAACCCCAGCACCAGCCAGCCGCTGGCCGGGTGTCGTGGGTGTCGGGGAGGGGAAGGCAGGGGAGGCCAGTCCTGGGCGTAGGGGGAGGGTCTGCACCAACCCTGTCCCCTTGCGCTCTCTCCAGCTTGTGGAGGGCAGCAGCAGAGCGGAGGAGTACCTGCAGCAGAGCCTGCCGTACCTGCAGAGCCCACAGGAGCCCTTGCGCGAGGCGGCCGTCAGGTTCATCGGTGAGCCAGAACCCCGCCGGGGGTCCCTCCCTGCCCCGCGGCAGCTCAGCCCCAGCCACGGCTGCTGCCAAATCCACCCACGGGGCTCCCTGCCACCTTCTCCCACCCCTGCCCACGCAGCGGGGGCTGGTTGGGAGCCTTGTTGGGTCCCTCACGGCCTTCTTGGGCTTCATGCTCAGGGGACCGCCCTGGGCTCAGCCTTGCCCCAGGGGAGGAGGGCGGTGGCCGGGCTCGCGGGGCCGGTGAGGGGGAGCTGGGCTGCTGGGGCGGGCAGGCCAGTGGCGGCATCTGTGACGGGCTGCGTGTGCCTAGGGCTCGCCGGGCGGCAGCTGAGGGACGGGCGCCAGGAGAAGCTCCGGGTCATCTACGAGGGTGCGTGAGGGCAGTGGGGTGTCCGTGGGGGCTGGCAGGGAGGAGGAAAGACCCTGGGTAGGGAGCTCCACTCCCGGGGGGGCCTCTGCTCCCTGCGCAGGTGAGGGGCGGTGAGGGCAGAGCAGAGAGGGGGTTTCAGGGGTATGTGGGGCATTGGTGGCCAGCACCTTCTGGCTGATGCCGGCGCCCCTGCCTCCCTCCTGGCCGTGGGAAGAGCGGGGGAGGCGGGGGTGGCCCTGGCCGGAGGGGCTCCTGAGGTCCCCGCAGATCCGGGCTCTGACCTCGGCTCCCTTCCTTTCCGTCCCAGCCCTTCGAGGCAAGGCGAATGACAGCAGCCTCTCGGTCTCTTCCCTGGCGATTCAAACCCTCATGATCCTGGGCGCTACAGCGCAAGAGCCTCCCTCCGCATTCCGCCTGCAAGCGCTGTGCTACCGGCTCCGGAGGGCGTGGAGGAGGAGGACCCTTGCCCCAGGAGCTGGCTGGCTGTGCTGCTGGAGCTGCGTGCAGAGCTGATCCCGGGTGCTCTGCACACTGACACCACCTCAGCAGCTGGACCTGCCCCCCCCCGCCAGCAGCCCGGGGCCCCGCAAAGACACACCCCACCCTGCGTCGTGGCCCCAAGGCGCCAGCTGCGCTGCCGGGCTGTGAAACCAAGAGGAAAGGTGAAGGAAAGCTTTTGCCTGCCCTGCCCTCTCCAGGGACGGCCCGGCCTGGACAGGTGCCCGCTCTCTGCAGCGCTCCCATTTCATGGGAAGGGGCGGCTGGGCCACGAAGCCTGAAGAAGCAGCCAAACGCTGTGGCAGGGCAGCGAGAGGACAGCTTTGGCTGGCGACCCCACAAGGAAACGGGCATCCTGCAGGCCGGAAGCAGAGGCCTTGGCGCAGCCGGCCTGCCTGCCTGTGTCTCCCGGCCACCGCTGAAAAAGACTGTGGAACGTCACGTGCCGTTTGCGCTCTTCTTCCCCGTCCCTCGCTGCCCTGCTGCCCCCCAGACCCCCGTAGGGTACCTACTCTGCCGCGACCCGCTTGCCCCCCACCCCCTGGGGAGCCCTGCTGCCCCCAGGCCCCCACAAGGGCCCCAGGAGGGCCTGCACGCGGCCCTGCGAAGCCGTGCTGCTCCCCAGGCCCTCGCAGCGGCCCTAGAGCGCCTTCCATGGGGCCCTGCGAGGCCCGGGAGAGCCCCTGGGGCTCTCTGGAGGGGCCGCTTGGCCCCGCACGTGCCCCTGAGAGGGCTGTGAGAGGCCCTGGGGTTCTCTGCCAGGGCAGCAGGGCCCTGCCCGGGCCCCGGCCGCGTGCCGCAGCCGTGTCCAGCTATGCAATCGGCCTTGTCGCAGCCCGTTGCTTCTGCGCCTTCTGCTGACCAGAGCGGCAGTTCCTCTCCCAGGCACGCACGGGGCGCTGGGAGGGGCGGAGCGTGGGCCCCCCCGTCACGGAGGGACGCTAAAACTAGCTCAAACGAGGGACAAGCTCAAACCACGTTATTTCACCAAACGGCCAAAACCGCACGACAGAAACCAACGAGAAAGGGGGGCAAACCGAAATCAATCAACACTCCGCTAACTTTTAGCCCGTACCAGGTTCGAGGTGTCAGGCGGGGTGTTGTTACCACACGGCAATACACACACAAGAATGACGATCCAAAGCGCGCACTCGCGCTCACTCGCAAAGGGGGAACCCTCTCTCCTGGGCACCTCAGAAGAGGGGAGGAGGGCGGTGGCCGGGCTCGCGGGGCCGGTGAGGGGGAGCTGGGCTGCTGGGGCGGGCAGGCCAGCGGCGGCATCTGTGACAGGCTGTGGGTGCCTAGGGCTCGCCGGGCGGCAGCTGAGGGACGGGCGCCAGGAGAAGCTCCGGGTCATCTACGAGGGTGCGTGAGGGCAGTGGGGTGTCCGTGGGGGCTGGCAGGGAGGAGGAAAGACCCTGGGTAGGGAGCTCCAGAAGAGCGAATGGCTCCCCCGGGAGGGGCGGTGAGGGCTCACCCAAGGCTCTGTCCAGAAGAAGTCACTCCCCACGGGAGGTGAGGGCACTCAGCCCTGGGCAGTTTCCTCAGGAGGCGTCCCAGCCCGAGGGGAGAGGTCCCGAACACGGGCCCGCTGCGCCGGGAAGACCACGCTCAAAGGGGGTCTCCGGCGGCGCCCCGTTTGTACCCTGGCTCGGATCTGAGCTGTGCTCGTAGTTGGTCGTGATCTCCAGAGCTCTAGCTTCTCCGAGCCAAGGCGCCTCGCTGGCTGGGGACCCTGTCTGGCCACCAAGGGCCCCGCCTCTCCTGCTCCCCTGCCGAGGTGCGTCCGTGCCGGGGGGGGGGGGGGGGGGGGGGGTGTGGCACGCGGCAGAGCACAAAAGGCGCGAAAATGAGGCGCGAAACGCCCGTGCCCGCCACGTTAAAAGCCCCGGTCTTTAGCGGGGGGAGGGGGGGGAGCGTGCCTGTCACACGCCCACCGGTGGGGTAGCGGGCCGGGGCAGAGGCCCCCCACGCCAAATGGAGCCACAGTCAGCCGTGCGCGTGGCCCGCCGTGACAGCGGCCTCTCGATGTCGCCCGCCACCTCGCTGCCCGTTGTCCCCGGGATGGGGACCCCCAGGGGGAGGGTCTTGGGACCCTCAGGGGGACAGGGCCGGGACCCCGCAGGGTCAGACCACTGAAGGTGCATCTAGATGCCACGAGTGCTCCCGAGTTGCAGCTCAGAGAAAGCCAACTGTCCCCAAAACACCGTCTTCTCGAGAAGGTACGGCAAGCAGAGCTGGCGTCCGTCAACAGGCTAGCAATCGCCCACAATGCTTAAAGTGCAGGTGCAGGCCCAGCTGCTCTGCCACTATTCCCGGACCTTCTCATCCGCTTCCGATGCTCAGCTTTTCAATTATTTTTAAAATTACCGTCAAGCTCAGTTTTATCCGCGTTGAGGAACTGCTCCGTGCCAGCAGCTCGGGGCAACGTGCTTTCATTCCCTTCGTTGCTGTGTTTCGGCATTTCTGTTCAGAGTAGCGATACTCAAACGTGGTGAGCGCTCGGCAGGCGGTGCGCTCGTCGCTCCACCCCAGGGGCGTTACTGCCCGCACAGCTAGCCAACGTTCACGCGCATCTCTGCGGCGTACGGCGGCAGCGAGATGGTCAGAGGTCGTTAGCCCCGTTGCCTGTTTTCCCAGGTGCACGGCGCCTGGCTGGGATGGAGCTCCTTTTCTTCGTAACAGCTCCTCAGGCGCCGTGCTTCAGACTTGTGACCACACCAGCGCTGGTAACACACTGATGTTTCGGCTGCTGCTGAGCAGTGTTGGCACAGCCTCAAGGCCTCCTCTGTGCCTCGCTACGCCACCCCAGTGAAGGGGGGAGGGCTGCGTGGTGCGTGCGCGCAAGGTGTTGGGAGGGGACGCAAGCAGGCAGATGACCCCAGCTCCCCAGAGGGACAGTCCGTGCCACATCGCGCCGTGCTCAGCGAGAAAAAAGGCGGGGAGGGCGCGTCGGGAGGTTAGCCAGCTTTCGCTCGGCAACCGGTTGGGCATCGGTCTACCCAGGGGTGGCGGTAGGTGCTTGCCTCTCGCCTTCGCGTTCCTGGCTTTGTTTGGTTTTCTCTCTCTTCTTCCACTTCTCCTTTGCTTACGAAACGATTTTCGCCTTGACTCACCAGGCTGCTCGCTTTTCCTCTCCCTTGCCTCTTCCCCCAGCCCAAGCTGTGCGGAGCTTCGCAGCCCACCAGGGTTAACCCTCGGCACCAAGGTTGTCCTGCCTCCTTCCAGGCAATACCAGTAGTGAGCTACGCTCGCCTCCCCCGTTCAGTGTCTTTATTCTGCGATAGTCACGTAGGGAACGGCTGACTGAGAATGTCGGAGTCAGATTAACCAACGGTTCTCGTAACGGGTGACTCTATGCATCAGGAGGCCAGGAGCTGTTAATTGCCCGATGAAGAATAGAAGATGACAGCCCATGGGGAGGCGTCTCCAGGAATCACCTGGAGGATGGTTTTCTCCCATCTCCAGGGTGATGACGTTCACATCTCCAGGGAAGCAAAACACCGTTTGTCTTGCCCGAAAGGAATGGCCCCGCTCTCTCTCCCCAAAATGTCCTCCTCCCCCTTTTTTTATCCAGGAGAGACTTCACCCTTACCCTCGGACATGGAGGCCTTTCTCTGTATTCAGGAAAGATCCCGCCTCTCTGGGAGGATTCCAAAGGAGAGACAGTTGACAGAAATAAGGCGTTCCCCCAGCCTTTGGGTTTTTTGCCTGTTTGCTCGTGGCTCTAGGACGAGACGTCTGCCACGCAGAAAGGTAAAGGGCCTGGCAGGGGAACGGCCGGCCGCAGCAAAGGCGGACCTTCAATCCCAGCCTTAACACGGCAAGCCCTGCGCTTCCGTTCGCTTCCTTCGCCTGCCCCGGGCTGCTCCCCGCTGGGCCGGGGCGGGGGCCGGGGCCGGGGCCGGGGCCGGGGCCGTGTGGTGCCCGGAGCAGGGCGGCGCCGGGGCGGGGGCAGCGCCGGGGCCGGCGGCGCGGGGCTGCCGGGCCTGGCGGCGGGAAGGGCCGCCCGTCCCGGCAGGCCGGCCCCGCGGAGCACGCTGCGAGGCGTAGTCTCCCCGCGGCGGCGGGCCGGGCGGCCATCTTGTGCGTGGCGCGGGCCCGGCGGCGCGGCTCCCACGACAGACCCCGGCGGCCGTAGGGGGCGGCGGCCTTCCCGAGGGGACCGGGCGCTGCTCTGCTTCCCGTCTCGGCCGGGCCGGGCCGGGCCGGGGCCGTCCCCGTCGGCAGCGAGATGGCCGCGGAGACCCTCCCGCCGCGGCGGCGCCCGCTCCGCCGCGACCTCCCTCCCGTCATGCGCGCCGCGTCCCCGCCCGCCCGCTGCGCGGTCATTGGCCCCTCGGGCGCCCCGGCCGGAAGCGGGCGCCGCGGCAGGGAGATTTGAACGGCAACGGCCGCGCCGGGAGGCGGCTGCCCAGGCGGTGAGCGCTGCCCTCCGCTGCCCGTCGCCGTCGGAGGCCGGGCGGCCTCTCGCCGGTCCCCCGGCGGCAGGGCCCCGGGGAGGCCGGGGGCGCGCTTGGCGCCTCTCGCCGGGCAGCGCGGGCGGGCCCGGCCCTGGCGGCGGGCGCCGGAGGGGTCCGCGGCGGAGCTGGGCTGCGGGCAGCGTGGGAGCAGCGCTCAGAGCCGCCTCTTCCCTGGGCTGCCGCCTCGGCGCAGCCCGCGGAAGGAGGAGCCCGCTGCGGCGTCCTCTGGGGCCTCGGTCGTCGCCCTGCGGAGGGAACCGGCGCGGGGGCCTTATCGCTGCTGCTGCAGCGCAGCCGCCCGCTCTCGCTGCCAAGCGCCAGCGAGGAGCCCCCGAAAGGCGCCCGCGCTTTGTGGCCTTGCCTGCGGGCGGCCAGGCTTACTCGTCTCTCAACTCGCCGCTCGGTGTGCGGCACTCGGTCGTGAAAGCGGGTCGCCCGCCGCCCCGGCCCCCCGAGCTGCAGCAAATGTGCTTTCCGCTTCTACGGGTCTGCCCGGAGTGGAAAAGCGGGAGCACCGGCTGGGCTTTCTCCTTGCAGGTGCGGAGAAGAACTGCAAGATCCCTCTTCCTCTCAGAATGGCTGTAGGCGACTACGAGGAAGTTCGCAAGTACTATGAGCTCACCGAAACCATTGGAACAGGTAGGCCTCATCTGGGCGTGCAGAGAGACGTGCGCGATCTGTCGAGCCGCTTTAGCGTTTCTCTGCGTGTAGGCCAGCTGTTACTGCAGAATCTAGAGGTCGCGTTTCAAGTCTGCGTTTGGGGGGGCAGAACTCTGAAAACGAAACTGCAAGTTGGTAGCAGTGACCGCTTCTTCCTCGAACGAGGACAGAGGACGCTGCGCGCCGTGCACGCTACGTGGTCCAGGGTGGCTGAGAGCTTATAGGCGAGAAAGCACGTCACCGCGCTGAGCTTTAAACGTCTCTTTCCAATTCTAGGTGGGTTTGCGAAGGTAAAACGTGCGCGACATCTCCTCGCTGGTGAAAAAGTTGCGATAAAAATCATGGACAAACTTGCTCTAGGGGTAAGCCAAAAGATACTTAAAAGTTCGTAGCGTCTTCTGCTGTTCTTGTGGAGTTCTCGAGAAGCCGGGGTGTGGCACGTCGAAATGCTGCCTGCTTGTCCTGTTGGCTATTGACGGATGCTGTAGGCTTGAAGGAATTTTAACAGAGGACCCTCAGTCTTGCGCCCTCTCGTGAAGGGGGCAACGTTCTCTGGCTGTAAAGTTGAGGCAGTTAAAGATTACTGCAGTAGTTCAAACAGAATGCCGATGAGAATACCAGCTATTTTACATCCGCCCCTGTGGCGTTGCTGATCAAGGTGCCAGAATTGTAGGGGAGTAACGGCAGAGCCGTGGCCGGATTGGATTTGAGCAGTCGAATTGCATGCTGTCGTATACCTGCTGTGAAACGTTGTGTTGCGCGGTAGTCTGATGCTTACTGTGATGTACAGGCAGTCCAAGCCGTCGGCAGCTTCACAGTTCTTGCTGTTGTGGTCTCTTAGGATGACTTGCCTCGTGTTAAAATAGAAATTGATGCCATGAAGAACTTACGTCACCAGCATATTTGCCAGTTGTACCACGTGATAGAGACATCCAAGAAAATATTCATGGTCTTAGAGGTAAGAAGCGGTGCTTCTGCCACGGCGAAGGTTCCTGGTTTTGACTGTAGCGGTCGATGATAGCAGAGCTCAAAGGCAACGATTCTTAAAAAGTTATCTCAATGACGAGCGTGTTCAAGACGCTCTAGTTTAAAAATGAAGCTGGTAGTATGTCCTGTCTTCTTGTAAAAGCCGCTCTTCAGTGTTTACAGTAAGTGAAATCGCTTCAACTCCTACCTCGCGCTTCAGTTCTTTTAAAATAGCATCAGCAGGATACGCGGGACCCCAGAACTCCCGCGTGGTTGTCGCCTCCTGGGCAATCCGTATCGCCTGTGACGGTAGCGTGACGTATCCGTTGCAACGCATCAGGCACGAGTCAGACTTGTCAGCTTGTTTGGTCTGCCGCAGTGCTGGCTAGGGCGCGCGGGGGGGCACTCGGGCGCTACTGTGGTAAAGCAGAGGGAATGGAAGAGTGTCCTCTCGTTGCTGTGCAGCGCGCTCGTCGTCGTTTAGATTTCATTACTGTATTCTAAATGCATTCTCTTTTTCCTGTCTTCATGCAGTACTGTCCCGGAGGAGAGCTGTTTGATTACATAATTGCGAAGGACCGCCTTTCAGAAGAGGAAGCTCGTGTGTTTTTTCGGCAGATTGTTTCAGCAATTGCTTACGTTCACAGTCAGGGATATGCCCACAGGGATCTCAAACCGGTAAGCCTGAGCAGTAGTCAGACTCGCATAAGTAGTAGCGAACACCCGCTTTTACTTCTCCATTACGAGCCGCAGTAGGTTATGCCTTCGCCGTTGTAGCTCTTGATCGAACGTCTTCTGAAAGAGCATTATTTCTACTCGCCGCTGTGTTCCTCAGCTGAGCTGGATGTGGCTATATCTGAGGAAGGAGCTTGCTCTGAAAGAGAAAGCAGAACAACACGCTCCAGCTGGGAGCGGAGCAGAGACCTGGATCTGACTCTGCATGTTGCTTAGGCGTTTTTGTTCTCCCCTTTATTCCAGCTGGTGCCTGGAGAGAGCCTTTATGGTGCCACTCTGTTGTGCAAACCGTTCTGTTTCCGTGCCCAGAGGGAAAAGCGACACTGATAGTTTAAGCAAGCGGTGGCTAGGCAGAGGGTGTAGGGGGAGACGCAATGCTACTGGACCCATCCTGTGGCTTTGCTCTCATTGCAGAGTTTAAGCATAGGTTTAGGGAATGGAAGACCGGAGTCCCTTTCTCCTTGAAGGGGTTGGAACTTTGCATTTTTAGAGATGCCGACACCTCCGAGAGAAGCGAACTCTTAGTGCGCGAGCGTCTTCCTAGACAGCTCATGAAATCTTTGTCTCCAAAGAACTTCTCCCCAAACGAAGCGTTGTGTGTACCTTTTGGAAGGAGTCGGCTTGTAGCCGGAGAGCCGAGGGATTCGTGGGATCGTATGACAGCTTGGGTGGGAAGTGACTTCCAGAGGCTTCTGCTTGACCCTCCTGCTCAAAGCAGCGTCAGACCAAGCTTCCTGGGGCTTCCTCCACTCGCAGCTGCGACCGCTCCCAAGGACGAGGCAGCGCAATCTCTCTGGGCAACCTGCTCGGCTCCTCGCTGTCCTTACGAGGAGGAAGGCTTTTCCTTATTTCCAGTCTGAACGTCTCTTGATGCCTGTTGTCTGTCGCTATCCCACCGCGCGCTGCTGTGAAGAGACTAGCCCTGTCTTCCTGCCCTCCTTGTAGGTATTAAAAGGCTGCTCTGAGGTCTCCACCGAAGCTTTCTTGTCTAGAGGCTGAACGAATGGCTTTCCCTCAGCCTCTCCGCATTGAGCAAGCGCTCTAGCCCCCTGAGCAGACCGGTGGCCATCCGCTGAGCTTCCTTCAGTTTGATGTCTTTCCTGTGCTGAGGGGGGCAGAAACTAGACGCGCTATTCTAGCTGCTCTGAACAGAGGACTAGAGTCACTTCCCCCAGTCCGCTACCTGTGCTCCTTTTAATACAGTCCATGATATTGCTGGCCGCCTTTTCTGCCAGAGCAGCCTGCGGCCTCATGTGCAGCTTGCTGTCTATCGAGGCCCTGCCGCTCCCCGGCCCTTCCCAGCAGATGGGACCTAGCGTTCCCCATCTGGAATACGGGATATAGTCATTAGCGACCAATCGAGACCTCCAGAGGAGAGCTTCAGGTAAATTCTGGCTGCTAATGACCAGAAGAAATAAGGTGAAGGAAAACGTGGTTCCTTGGATACTTAGGTCCGTTCATTCATTCATCACCCCTTTCTCTTTTACCAGGAAAATCTGCTGATTGACGAGGAACATCACTTGAAGCTGATAGACTTTGGACTTTGTGCAAAGCCAAAGGTAAGAGTCTCAGTTGCTTTCCCAGAGCAGAGCTAAATCAGCTACTGCACGCACATAAAACAAGCACGTTTGACTTCAGAGTGCAATGCAGAGACTTGCCCGAAGACCCTGGATTCAAGCCGTTTGCACAGTTGTCATCCAGTCACTAGTTACTTGGTAGGGCCGTAACCGTGTGAGAGAGCGGTTAACTGCGTGTTACGACCAGCAAGAGCGTTGGATCGTTTTCTGCCCTTACGCTTCATCTTTTATCGTAATCTAAGGCAGAGGTCATCTTGCGTGTATAGCACCTGCGGTCACGTCTAAAGGCCTGTAATACAAAGCTTATCTTGGTGCGCATTTTTTCCTAAGAAGTTTCCATGGTGTATGTCTTTTTTTTTTTTTTTTTTTTTTCAAAAGATTGGTCTGGATGTGGAGATTGTGGGTGGAATCGAATCGTTTATTCCAGTTACGTTTACAAATCCTCTGCTTCCATATGCTTGTACGGAGTTGTTTCCGGAGTTTAAAATTGGTTTCTCTGAGGCCTTTCTATTTGTCAGCTTAGCACGCGAGGTGGGTGCTGTTAGGAAGCAATTTAATGGGAAGAAGGTCTTACTGATCCAAAGACAGTTACTTGTCCTCAGGTCACTCTACTTGACTCAAGTTAGAGCACCTTGCAGGCAATCAAGACCGTTAGACCAGTACCTTGGTGTCGTGAATGAGTGATTTAGAGCGCTTAAAAAGTCACCGTCAAAGGTATTAGCAAAAGTGGCTTTCACATTGTTTATAAAAGTGCGACTTAAGGAAGTTCGATGGCAAAGGTCACTCTATTAATTACTGCATGGAAGAAACGTACACAGGAAAATTGGGTTACACGCGAGTTAAAAGGATTTGCAGCGAGACTGAGGATACAAAGGGTAGGGAGGGCCCTCCTGTGGAGTCACAAGGTTCAGAGTAGACCCCGTTGCTTTCTAAACTCCTGATGGAGCTTAGGCGCAGCTAGGTCCAGTCTTAGTCTCAGACTTGGACAATGGTTTACGTCTAAGGGATTACGTATGCAAAATGTATCAATTCGGCACGCAATCAAAGTTCCCAGGGCAAAAGCAAAGTTAGCATGCTACAAGGCTATGCGCGGTATGGGTCGCTTACCAAAGGTCTGCTGTTGGTAACAGGTCTCTCTGCCGCGAGGAGCAGCCTTGAGAGGGGTCCCAGCTCAAGGGGAGATCGCCGCCATGCAGCCAGGCTGCCTAGCAGGGAGAGCTCAAAGGCGGCTCACTTAGGCCGCTTCTCTCATATTTAGGGATAAAGTGGTTGGCTCGTAGTCAGGTGACATGCGATAGGAAAGCTATGCATGAGGCTCCTTGGACCCAGAGCTTGCTTTGTTCCTTCGTAAATGAGTCTTGGAAAAGCCACCCGCTATTCACGCGTCAATCGCGTGATGGGCGTTCCAAGCTCCTATGCACCGATGCTCGCTGTGCCGCTCAGCTTCCTTGTGGGTTCTCAGGGAACGGATCGGGACGAGAGGAGTTCTTGGCCCGGCTACAGCTCAGGCCTTTACCTCCTTTGGAGCCTGTACCAAAATATCGCTAGTTTGGTTAAGAGGGCGAGTGCATCTGTCACGCTTGGTGATACAACGTCGTCTTATTCTGGTCTGCTCAGAACAAAGCCCAGGCAAAGTAATAGCACGGTTTTAGTAAGGAAGTCTTTTTAGTGGTTCTTCATGAAATTATTGCATTAAATACTGGTATAAATAACCAGCTCGCCTCATGCCCAGTAGCTCTTGGATGACTTCTTCCCACGTTCCACCTCTCTTCTCTTTGCAGTTGCAAAGGGAAGTATTCTTATCGGAGGAGGAGCTGTGGAGAAGACTGCTAGGATAACAGATCCAGGATAAGCGGATCAGGCCCAGCCAGCATGGGTTCAGGAAAGGCAGGTCCTGCTTGACCAACCTGATCTTCTACGACCAGGTGACCCGCCTAGTGGATGAGGGAAAGGCTGTGGATGTTAGCTGCCTGGACTTTAGTGAAGCCTTGGACGCTGTCTCCCACAGCATTCTCCTGGAGAAGCTGGCGGCTCATGGCTTAGGCAGGTGTACTCTTCGCTGGGTAAAAAACTGGCTGGATGGCCGAGCCCAGAGAGTGGTGGTGCACGGCGTTAAATCCGGTTGGCGGCCGGTCACAAGCGGTGTTGCCCCGGGCTCAGCTTTGGGGCCAGTCTTGGTTACTGGAGCCAGCAGTGTGCCCGGGTGGCCAAGAAACCCAACGGCATCCTGGCTTGTATCAGGAATAGCGAGGGCAGCGATCGTGCCCCTGTACTCAGCACTGGTGAGGCCGCACCTCGAATAGCGTGTTCAGTTTTGGGTCCCCGTTGCGTGAGGAGTTACTGTCGCGTTACAAATAGGAGTCTGAGGCGTGGCTGGGGGGGAACCCTCCCGTTGAGTCAGGAGGTTCAGACAGGACCCCCTTGCTTTCTAAACTCCTCCTCAGAGAGGAGTCTAGGTGCGGCTAGGTCCAGTCTTAGTCCCAGACCTGGTCAACGGTTTATTTTCTAAGGACTGTGTGTATAGCCACTTAGCGGAACCAGAGCCCTCTCAGGGCTTTCGCTAAGGCGACAGCATTAATTTGCGACGTTGTAAGTCCGGTCGCGTCCAGCGTACTGAACGTCACGATTACGGATTCACTAATAACGCGCTTACACCCCCGGTCTAGTCGTGTTGCACGAACTATCACGGCCACACCTAAAGAGTCCGGTCCTGTTCAGTGAGAACTACCACGGCTAGATCAATGGAGAGTGCAGTTTATTAGAGCCACAGACACACGGATTCTTTGGATTACCGGTGACAAATTCACTGTCTGCAAAGCACGTGCAAATACCAAGAATATGAGTAACGCTGCCGGCTACAAACGCGTTAAAAGATAATAAAGCGACTCTAGAGAGATTTCTAAGTTTCCCGGGGAGGCCCTAGGTATAACCAAGTGTTCGACTCTTACCCAAAGGCGTCCCGATGGGGAGGAAGAGAGGCTCAGCCGACGACTGATCCCGTCGACTGATCCCAAACGTCAAGGGTGGTACCCGATGGTGTCTTCCCCAACGTTCTCTTTCTCTTAAACCATTTTATACTATCTTTCACCGTTCGGGTGGAGCTTGAGTGACTCTAGTCACGCATACCTTTGTTTAGCATTGGTGTAAAGTTTTCTCGCTTCGCTTTTAAAGGTATAAGCTAGGAAAATTCAGAGCGCAAGCTCAGTGAGGGGTGGTCGCACCTTGGAGGCGGGTAGCTTTTGGGACGGAGGTGTGTTTTGGTATTATAATGATGTTATAATGAGCAAAGTTCACCAAAAGGGCAGCATTTGGTCAAAAACGTGGCAGGCTGTTGGCCCAGGGCGGTAAATATGCAGCTTATCGGTTCCGTGACACCTTTAAGTTCCCCTATAATCGCAGAGCCTGGCTGCGGCATCTCCACACCGCTCCACCCTCCGAGCAGTACCTCTTCGAGTCAGCACACCAGGTTCCCCTGGCGTTCCTGACATCGAAGGTTGCAGGCCTAGGGAACTTCCATGGAATGGATTCCTTGCATGTCAGCCGCATCCCACCTGGGAAGCTTCTTCAATGCTGTGCCTTACCTAGAAGTGTGACTGTAAGTTCTAATTTCTAAGTCACCTCAGCAATTATCCCACAGGTCCCTCACTACACGAGAGACACTGAGGTGCTGGAGCGTGTCCAGAGAAGGGCAATGAAGCTGGTGAAGGGTCTGGAGAACAAGTCTGATGAGGAGCGGCTGAGGGACCTGGGGTTGTTTAGTCTGGAGAAGCGGAGGCTGAGGGGAGACCTCATCGCTCTCCGCAACTGCCTGAAAGGAGGTTGTAGTGAGGTGGGGGTCGGTCTCTTCTCCCAAGTAACGGGCGAGAGGACGAGAGGAAATGGCCTCAGGTTGCACCAGGAGAGGTTTAGTTTGGATGTTAGGAAAAAATTCCTCACCGAAAGGGTTGTCAAGCATTGGAACAGGCTGCCCAGAGAGGTGGTGGAGTCACCGTCCCTGGAGGAGTTCAAAAAACGTGTAGACGTGGCACTGCGGGACATGGTTTAGTAGGCATGGAGGTGTTGGGTTGACGGCTGGACTAGACGACCTTAGAGGTCTTTTCCAACCTTAATGATTCTATGGTTCTCTGTTGCCCGAAGCTCCGTCCTCTCCCCCTGCTAAGTCTAGTTTAAGGCTCTCCTTGTCAGCCTGGCCAGCTTGCTGGCGAAGACCCTCTTGCCCCACTTGGTCAGGCCAATCCCATCAGCTCCCAACAGACCCAGCTTCTCAAAGGCAGATCCCCATAGAAGCCAAAACCGTGAGCATGGCATCAGGCACGCAGGCAGGCATTCACCTTTTCAGTTCATCTCCTCCTTCCTAAACCCCTTCCTTTGACTGGGAGGATGGATGAAAACACCACCGGTGCTCCAGATGATTTTCACATTGCTCCAAGGGACAGAGAGTCGTCTTTTGTTCTAAGTTGCCGTGCCTCGTCACAGTATCGTTGGACCCTACGTGGAACAGTAGGAGCGGATGATAATCCGTAGGCTTCACCAGGCTCGGCAGCCTCTCGCTAACATCGCGAACGCAACCTCCTGGTAGGCAGCAAACCCCTCTAGAGAAATTGTCTGGATGGCAAATGGGTGCTTGGGTGCCTCTCAGTAAGGAATCTCCAGTGACTAATACTTTATGTGCTTTTCTGGTGGCACTGGGTCTAATGCGGGTGGGTGGTTGGATCAGCTTTGCACGCTGGGCTTCTCCTGGATCCGGTCTGCTACTCGTGTGCTCTTCATTCCCCACGCCAAGAGCATCGTATCTATTACGCAGGGGCACTTTAGGGGGAGGGGGCAGGTTCTTCCTTCTGCCCGCAGCAGGGACAAGGGTCCAGCCTCCTTCGTCTCGTGAGTGACTTGGTTGAGGCAGCTCGAGGCCGAACGCAGGCTAACCTTCCCCTTGCGCAGCCTTAAGGCAGGGCTGTGGCTCAGCCCGGGACAGCGCGCAACACCACGCATCCGTCTGCCGCTCGCGTTCCCAGATCCTGCGCTGCCTGCCGAGCTCCTCTTGTCACACAGCTACCTGTTTGAAGAGTTCTTCTAGCTGGGCACGCTTGCAGCTGTGAGATCCGCTGCTGCCTTCAGAGGCTCCGTGGCGGGGCTGGCAGCACTCTGAGGGACACGGCCCACGCTGGGCCCGCGCCGGAGCAGAGGGAACGGGCACGGAGGAAGCCGCTGCGGAAGACAACAGCGAGGAACAAGGAGCGGCAGAGGGAGACCCCGGTGGCCCGACCCCAGCCAGCAGTGCCACCGGCCCCTCGCACGGGGACAGAGTGACCTGCAGCCATAACGAGGGGCCTGGAGACAGGGAAAGAGGTGGAGGGGTGTCCGCTACAACCTTCTTGCCCAGCCCCGGCAGGCTTCCTTGGTATTCACCAGCACCTATTCTGCCCTGAGATCTCACAAGCAAGCTTTGTTATGTGCACATTGTTAGGGAAAAAAACCAGCAAAACTCTGTAATAAATAACAGAAACAGGAAAAGAGGACTTCCTAGCATACCTTACCACCTTGTTTCATTTTTCAACTGAGAAGGAAGAACTGTAGATTTACTTCCACTTTCTTTTGAGTTGCCTGCTCCAAGTCCACTCTTCTTGAATCAAAAGTGTATGAAAAGGGACACCCTGTGGATGCAGCTTAGGGCTCACTTTCAGCCTTTAAGAAGAGACAGGACAAGGGGCAACGGTTTTGAAGTAACGTTTGAGGGCAGGTTTAGATTCGATAGAAGGAAGAAATTCTTTACCATGAGGGTGGTGAGACACTCAACAGGTTGCCCAGAGAAGCTGTGGATGCCCCATGCCTGGAAACGTTCAAGGGCAGGTGGGACGGGGCGTCTCGTCCCACTCGGTGGGTTGCGAGACGGGTGAATCTTTTCGATTCCCCGACGGTTTGTGTACCGACAAAAGCCGATCTCTGCTCGGCAGCGCCGCGTGGTCGGTAGAGTCACGACAAGGACTCAGAGGAACAGTCTGGCCAGCGACCTTATTAACTGGCGAATTCAACAAACGGACAAACTTAACGAACGGGCAAGCTCAACGAACGGACAGAGGCGATTTGGCCACGGAGCTGTTTTCTGGGCAACCCGCCACAATTTATCCCAAACTTGCATCTGTTGGAAGAGTGGAGGAAGAGAGAAGCGAGAAGAGGAAAGGAGAAGAGAGGAGGAAGCAGAAAGAAAAAGTATCCCCACCCTTGGATCCCGCGATGACAGACGTGGCAATCCTCCAGCGGTGGGCGCGCGGGCGCGGGTCCCTGGAGGGCGTGTCTTTTATAAGCTAATCCCCGCCTCCAGGTACGCCCCTTCAGGACTTACAGGGTTCTTGTTCTAGAAAGTTCTCAGTCTTCTGCGCAGGCGCTGGGGGAGGGGGGTGGTCGCGAGGGGTCTCTCGGGCGGTCGCAAGCCCCTTCCTCGGATCAACTCCGTGTGATCTCTGGCCATAGATGGTAAGGTCCGCCGGAACCCGGAACCGCGCGTCCTCCGACGCGCTCTCCACGTCCCGCGTGTCCCGCTCCCGCTCTCCCCCACCCCGTGCTCGCCGACCTGCCGTCGCCATGCAAATAGCCCCTCGCCTCGCCACAATGTTTGAGACATTAGCTCTTTCAGTCTCTCACACGGGGCTCTGAGCGACCTGGTCTAGTTGAAGGTGTCCCTGCCCACGGCAGGGATCGGGACATGCTTCTGTGGGTGGTGGGCAGGCTGCAAGAGGAAGCCCATCGACCGCGCGGCCAGGTTTCAGGCCTCCAGCCAAAGCGGGAGCCCCAGAGCTGAGGAGTCCCACCGGCGGCAGGGAAAGCGCGCAGAGGGACGGGAGGCTGCGGCCCGAGCCAGGGGCAGGTCAACTCCCCTGGGAGAGCCCGGGTCACGGGGGGGGGGGGCAGGACGCCCTGCCCCTCCTGGCCCTGGTGGCGGGTAACAAGAGGGCCCCTTGTGACCTAGCCGTGTCGCAGCTAGGGATGCCCAGCACGGGCGCGGCAGCCCCAGTCAGTGTCCCAGACCCTCAGAAGAAAAGGACATGACCCGTGGGGCTCGTGCAGGAGCCCCTGTGCGCAGAGCATGTGTTTCCCTGCGACCCCTGGCGCACCGCACCCCCAGGGCCGGGGTGTTTCGCCATGGCCCCACCGTCCCCACCAGGTAAGAACGCAGGGCTGGGCCAGCGCCATAGGGATCCCAGGGGAGCTGGGCCCAGCAGGCGGGCCCTTCCGGAAGGGGCTGGGGGCAGGAGAGGCGGCGCCAGGGCCGGGGTGGGCGGGTGGGGGCTGCCCGCTGGAAAACGGCATCCTGCAGGAGATCTCCCCCCACCCCCACCCCCCGTCCCTGCCCAGCTCCTCCGCCCCACCACCTCCCCGCTCCAGCCAGGCAGCACCCGCATGGGGCCGCTTGCCGTGGGCTGCCCCCTCCCCAGCCTCACCCCCCTCCTCTGTCCCGCAGGATGGCGAGTCGTTCCCCCCACAGGCGCCGTGCACCCCGGGCGGCAGAGGACAAAAGGCCTGGGGTAGCCGCTGAGGACCACCAGCGGTCAGAAAGCCCCCGGCAAGGCGAGCTGCGCAGCGAGGACGTGGGCTCTGCCAGCCCCATCATAGATGCGGAGGAGGGCAAGAGCCCCGGCATCCCCGACCCGAGTGGGTATTGCCAGGAGCCCGGGGGACCACCTCCTGCCTCGGGGCACAGAGCAGGGCAGGCTGAGGCAGCTGGGCTGGCAGGAGGCTGCGGTGCTGCGGGGCTGGCACCTGTCCCGCCCTGCTGCCAGCGGCATCCTGGGGAGACGGGGCATCAGCACCCTGGCCCAGGGATTGCCGTGTGCGGGGCAGCGGGCGCAGGGCTGGAGAGAGGGCCCCTCTCCCCTCTCCCCCCTGCCCCTGCCTGCAGCTCTCCCCGCTCTGCTTCTTCATCAGGTGCAGCCGCTCCTGCCTCCAGCTGCCAGCTGGAGGACGAGGAGAAGGAAGCCCGCGACTACTTCTCGGCCTTTCTCAACAGCACCCAAAGGGTAAGCGCAGACTTCGTCAGCAGGGCTCTGCCCGCGCTCCCAGCTGGGTGCCGCCGCCTCTGCTGCCTGGGCGCGGGCTCTGGGAGGGCTGCTGGCGGTGCGGAGCTGCTCCCCTCCCGGCCCCTGCGCCATCCCTGCAGCCCCTCCAGCCCCTGCTCCTGCTGGCCGCGCCTCTGCCCCCTCACCCTCCCTCTCTGTCTCTCCCCGACTGCCAGGAAGAGGCCTCGAAGCTGAGGTTTCTGGCCTCCATCTGCACGCTCTGCAGAGCCTGGCTGCAGGGCAGGTACCGGCCAGGTTTCAGATCAGCACGTAAGCTGGTGGAGAAAATGGAGGTGAGGGCACCCCCAGTGGGGCTGAGGGAGGGGGGCAAAGCCGGCCGAGCACCGGCCCAGCAGTAAGGACAGCACTCGGGCGCCTGGGCACGGGGGGGGGTGAGACAGGCCTCTGTGGGAACAGCCCTGCCTGCCGTGGGGCCGCTGCAGAGCGAGGGGCCACGCGCTGGCCTGGGGGCAGCGGGGCGGCTCTGCCCGCCCTGCGGACTGCTGCCGGGCACTGGCAGCTCCCGTGCCCCATCCCGGCCGTGCTCTCCCTCTCCAGGTACTACGGCAAAAGCAGCTCCCTCGCAGCGTGGACGCCGCGATGTGGCGGCAAGCCGTGCTTGCCGTCGCTGCAATGAGGTACCTGCCCCAGACCCCGGCCGGGCCAGGGCCTCCCCACGGCGTGGGCCTGATGGCACCAGGCATCTCCTATCCTGGCAGGACCCTGGCGGCACTGCCTTGGGGCCTCTGCTCTCCCTCACGCTTGGCCCATCGGTGGGCCAGATGGGAGGGCGGAGGGTGCTCCGGGGCTGCCCGGTGCCTCTTGGCCCTTCCTCTGAAGGGAGAGGCAGGAGACGGAAAGGGGTTCGGGCTCCGCTGGCCAGGACTGCCCTCTGTCCCTGCCTCGGCGGCACGGGGGAGAGAGGAGATGCCTCCAGGCATCCCTTCCCCACCTCGTACGGGTACCGCCCTGGGGACTGCCAGCCCCGACGTCTGCAGCCAGCTTCCCCAACGTGGAAGCTCCGCCATGCAACCGGCACCTTCTCTCCTTGCAGCAAAGAGAACAAAGGCCTGCTGGACCAGCACCTCTGCCCCTGCATCCGCAGCATCTTCTGTCTTGCTCCAGCACAGAGCAGGGACAGCCAGCACGCTTCACTCGATGCTCAGGTAAGCGCGGGGTGAGCTACGGAGAGCCTGCCAGTCAGCCCCTGGGCACGCTTTCCTAGTTGGCTTTGGCTGCCGGAAGACGATAGGAGGAGAAGGAAGACCAGGGAGACCCTGAGGCCTCTCCCCGGCACCAGAGGGCGGCTGAGGCCCGCCTCAGGTGGAAGGCGTTCAAGCCAGCTTCCTGCAAGGAAGAAGGGCCAGGGCAAGCGTGCGAACTGCTGAATCCCCTCACAGATCCTGAGGACTCTGGACAGCGTGCTGGAGGTGCTGGCGCGCGATGCTTCGCAAGTGGAGAAAATCTTGCAGGTCAGGCATTTGCCAAGAGCTGGGCTCACGAGGTCTCTTCCTTGCCTCGCCCTAAAGAGACGCGACCTTCTGGAGCGCGCGCGCCCCAGCCCCGAACCAAAGCGGTGGAAGGAACCCGAGCGTCCCTCCCAGGCCCCCTGCTCTGGCAGCTGGCGCTGCCGAGCCACTGCCCTTGCCGCCCGCCCCGTTCACGCTCTCCTCCCCAGAGGGCAGCAGGGTGGACATCTGCTGGGACGTGGCCACGGTGCAAGGGGAGCCCAGCCCTGAAGCGCTCTGCTTCTGGCCTCCCCGTGGGCCCCAGCCCAGCCTCCCTGGTGCAGGCCTCCACAGAGGTTCCTGTCCTCCTGGACAGCGGGGGCGTGCGGCCGTTTTTGGAGGAGCGCGTGAGGAGGGGCAGAGGTGGCTGGCGGGGCGGGATCCAGCTACCTCCCTGACTGCAGCGAGTCACCAACTGTCGGCAACGGTCCCCGAGGCCGTGAGGTGGCTGGACCCGGACCCGGTCCCAGGCCTTCCTCCTGGCCGGGGGAAGCCTTGGCGGCACGTTGCGTAAACTCCGCCAGGCGCTTGGCAGGGCCACCGCTCCGGGAGGTGCCGTCGCTTCCCGAGGCAGAGCGGCAGCTTTTCCCTTCTCAGGTCCTGCTGCCCTTCACGGCATCCCAGCAAGTGGCTAGGCGCCGCAAGGCTGTGGGGAGGATTGCCTGCCTGAGCCGCTTCGTGATGCCCTCCTCGATGCTGGAGGTAAGGGGCCTGCGGTGCAGGCGGCCTCTGGGCACCCCTCGCCCCTTCCTGGTGCCCCAGAGCAGCCAGTAGCTCCGGGCTCCCTGCGAGGGAAGCCTGGGCGCAGGGCAGGGGATTCGGCAAGGCTCAGCCCTGCGCCAGCGTCTTTGCCCCTCCCTCTGGGAGCTGCTCTCTCCCGTGCCCTTTCTCTCGGGAGCCAGCTCCGTCACAGGGCACGGGAGTATTTGGCAGGCCCAGCTCTGGCAGCCCTCCCCTGGGTTGCCGCCCAGCCGCTTCAGCGTTGAGGGCCTGCGGGGCTCTCGGGCCCTTCCCCTCCCCACTGCCACTGCCCGCGCCCGGCCCCTTCCCCAGCCCACCGGCCCCGGGGCTCCTGCTGCAGCCCCGCAGACCCTCCCTTCCCGTGCTGTGGAGAGCTGGGCAGGGCGGTGGCAGGCCTCGGGACGGCCTGCCAGAAGGATGCGGCGGGAGGAGAGGGCGCATGGCTGCGCCCTTTTGTGGAGACGGGGAGTCCCGCAGGTGGGGAAGGAGGGCTCCCTCGGCTGAGCGCCGGTGTGGAGGACCAGCAGACCCAGGGTCTCAAGCCTCCTTCAGGCACCCCAGTCCCGCAGGCTCACGGGGAGGGAAGGCAAAAGCCTTCCAGGGCTCCCGTCACAGGCAGGCAGCACGCTCCTCGCCCTGACGCGGCTGCCGCAGGCTGGGTCTCCACGGGGCGCAGCGCAGGGCAGAGCAGAGCCCTCCAGAGCTCTGGCTCACGCAGCGCTCGGCCCGGGGCCCGCTCTCTGGGGTTAGGCCTTTCGTCCCGTCTGCCGCAGCTTGGCCCTGCTACTCCTCCTTCCTCTCCCACAGGTCTCGCACTTGAGAGACGGCAACTTCTTCCTGTTCCAAGCGAAGCCTCTGCAATTCCTGGGGCAGCTGATGGGGCACCTCACCCTGTCCTGTGCCGAGAAGGACCAGGAGATCAGCTGCGGGGCTGCGGAGGCGCTGCGTGCCGTCCACGGCTTCATCCTGCTGCGAGAGGGTGAGAGACGCTGGGGCCTCCCAGCCACCAGGGCTCAGGCGAGGCGCCGCACCGCCTTGGCCCCCTCCTCTGCTAGAGCAAGGAGCAGCAAACTCCTCCGAGGCTGGAGCAGGGGAGCAGCTGTGCCGCGCCAACCCGAGGGCCCACGCAGCCCGCCTCGGAGCCGCGCCTTGGGGCCCGCCCCGAGAAGCCTTGGGCCGGAGAGCCTGTGGCAGCAGCATCCCAGGGCTTCTCTCCTCCTCCCGAGCAGAAGGCCAGACCAAACTCTCCTGCCCTTCTGCAGCCTAAGAGGCAGTTTCCCCTCCTCCCGCGGGAAACGGGCCCACTGCCACCCTGGCACGTCTCCGGCTCCCCACAGAGCGGAGAGCCAGGCACAGAGCTCTCCCCGACGCCCTCGCCTGCTGTCGCCAGCTCTCCGTTGTTCCTGCCGCTCACTGTGTGCTTCCCCTCCTGCCCAGCCTGCTACGCAGCACGCGAGGATCCAAAGCTTCGAGTGGAGCGGGAAGGACCTAGCACCTTCTGGGCCAAGGAGCCCGCTGACGAGGCACCGGTAACAAGCTCCTCCCTCGCTGGGGGTCTTGGCTGTGGGGCTGGCAGGAGACTGGGATGAACCAGTGCATCAGCCATCAGGGCGGATGGCACGGCCTCCCGCCGATCAGGCCGCGGGGTCGCACCACCTCTCCGCAGGGAGCGGCCAAAGCGTCAGCGCGGCGGCTCCGGCTGTCCCGGCCACCGGCGAGCTCTGGTTGCCGGCAGAGCCAGCGCACCGTGAGCCTGCCCCCCCTGCCCCGCTCCTTCGGCCCACAGGGCAGCTCCCTCTCCACACCCCCCGTGGCTGCGCTCACCCCAGACCAGCCCCTGCTGCTGGCACTTGTCCTGGGGCAGGGGGCCAGCGCTGCCCCGGGTTTCTCACTCCAGAGCCGCCCCCGCAGCTCAGCCGTGCCCCCCCGCCAGGGCCCTCAGTGCGACACCTCTTCCCTGCCTCTCTCCCTCAGGTATTTGGGCGCTTCCTCTTCCAGACTGAGAGGACCAGCTTCCTCCTCACCGTCTTGAGAGGCATCGTGCACCCCAGGGTCTCCGATGTCCAGCTGATTGCCAGCGTGCTGGAGGCGGTCTTGAGATACCCGTGCTCGGAGCTGAACAAGGTAGGCAGCGTGCAGCCGGACTGCCCTGCGCGTGCGCCCTCCGCCCCGAGTCGCGGGCTGGGGAGCATTCGACGGGAGGCCTTTGACCAGCCAAGAGCGACGGGAGGGAAGCAGGTCTTGGTGGCAGCTGGGGCCGTGGCTGTGCTCCACCCCGCTCCACCCCCCTGCCTCCGCCAGGTGGAAGAGGTCGTGTGGACCATCCACGCGCAGCTGGCATGCGTCAGCCAGAAGCCCCTCAAGGACATCCTGATGAAGACCCTTCTCCAAGTGGCCCTCTTGTACCCTCAGAGGGTGACCACTAGCCTGCTGCAGGCTTCCCCGTACTGTGACAGGTAGGTGGCCCCGTCAGCCTTGGGGGCAGCTCAGGACCTCCGGGGCCCGCCCAGGCAGAAGGGGTGGTGGCCGAGGTGGCCCCACTGACAGCGTGCTCCGGCTCCGCAGCGCTGCCAGGGCCATGTGGAGCACGCTGGCCTCTGAGCCCTGCCTCGGGGACGACATGCTGAAGATGCTGCTGTGGGTCCAGCAGACAATCGGCAGGCAGTGCCGCATCGTGGGAGAGCGCAGCTACTGCATTTTCCTGGCTGTGAGTGTCTGGATGAGGCCTGCTCCCCCCCCGGGGGCTCCAGCCCCTCCTCCCCTCTCCACCTGCCCCCAAGCCCAGACCTCCCCAGGGACACCTGGGCCAGGGGCCTCAGGGCCACAGCCAGGCCCCGTGGCACACAGGCAGGCAGCCTGCCCCTGCCCCTGCTGCCCTCAGTGGTCTTCCTCCCTGCCCGCCGCCTGCTCGAAGCCGGGAAGCCCGGGGCAAGGCGGCTGCCTGGCCAGAGCAGGCTGCGGGGCCAGGGAGGGGAGGGGGAGCCCAGGGCAGCCAGCAGGGCCCATGGGGCTGGCTGGGCTGTTCCCTCTGGACCGCAAAGGCTCGCGTGCCCGTGCTACGAATGGGAGCCGAGCCCCGAGAGCTGCCGCGGCCGTGCTCCAGGCCAGGCGGCCGGGCCGGGCTCTGCGCTGGCACCTCCCTCAGCTCAGCTCAGCGCGGCGCCTGAGCCCCGCCACCCCCAGTGCCGGGCAGTGCCGCAGGGACACCCCTGCAGTGAGAGTGGTCCCTGGATGTTTTCTGCAGGTAGCCCGTGCCATGCACGAGATCTTCCTGCTGCCCTCCAGCCGATGCTGCGTGCAGTTACTTTTAGAGGAGCTCTTCATGGCGGTGGTCTTCCAGGTCTCCTTCGGCTTGAGCGGCCCACAGCAGGGCTGCTGCAGCTCTGGCAGTCAGAGCAGGGAGGCCGAGTGTTCTCCAGTCCACACCCTCAGGTGCTCTGTCCCTCCTCCCTGGTCTCTGTCCCGGGCCCAGAGCCGGGGCCGGGGCTCCACCGGTGACCCCGCTTTGCTCTGCGTGCAGGAGCGCGGTGTGCGCCACGCAAGCTCTGTTCTACTGCCTGGGCGGCGGTGCCTCCCTGGTTGAAGACATCGGGAGGCAGGGCGCCTGGGACATGCTCATGAGCCCCGAGACCTACCACACCGGTATCGCCGTGCTGACTAGGTGAGAGCCGCGTCAGTCGTCCTTGTCTGCCCCGGCGTGTCTCCGCTGGAGAGGAGGGGCCCCCTGCACGATCCCCTTCCTCGTGGGCGGTGGGGTGCAAGCAGCCAACGCAAGGCGCAAACGCAGCCTTGCCCCGCGTGGCCTGGCCCGCGGAGTAATGGCTGGGGCTGGCAGCGCGGTCCCAGAGAGGTTTGCCTGCCCAGCTCGGTGCCGCCAATGCCTTCTTCCCCCGCCCAGGGTGCTGCGGCGTGAGGTACCGGCCTGCTGCGTCGCCGTGTCTCAAGAGGCGGTCAGAGGCCTCCTTGAGAGGCAGGCCTACCAGGACATCGGCGCCATGACTGTCTTCGTCGAGGTGGGCCTGGTGGCAAGCGCTGCCTCTCGGAGGCCAGGCGGAGGGAAGCCGGGCTGCGTGCACGAGGCAGAGGGCGGAGGGGAGGCGGCGAGGGCCCTCCGCGGGCCCTGCTGCCTCCCGCCTGGGCTGGGCCGGGCCCTGGTGCCTTGTCCCGAGCCGTCCAGGAGCTCTGCTGCCTGTGCCGGGCTCTCACTCTGCTGCTGGGTGCGTTTCAGCTCCTGGACTGCACCGATTTTGAGCATGTCAGCAGCCAAGTCCTGCACGTTGTCCAGCTCCACCTGCAGAGCAAGAGCATGGTGCTGCGCAGGATGGCAATCACAAGCCTCGTCACGCTGTCTGCGAGACCCCAGGAGGTGAGCAGGGGCAGCCGGGCACAGGGAGGGCGTCCGCCGGGGGCTGAGCTGCAGGCAGTGGTGCGCGCAGCGGCTCACTTGAGCTTTGCCAGGAATCAGGAGCGGTGGGAACGGTGCCCGCTGCTCCCGCTGCCCTGCTCAGCGGCCCCTGAGCGCTTCAGGCCAGGCCCTGGGCTGCGCCGCACGTGGAGAGATCTCTGCCCGACTGGCACTGCACCCTCTCCACGCAGAGCGGTTTTGCCGGTGCGGTCCTCGATGGCGTCACAAAATGAAATCGTGTGTTTCGCACAGGCTGTGACTCTGCAAGGCCTGCTGCCAGCGGTCCTGCAGCGACTGCAGGATGACGACGGCGATGTCGCGGCGGCGGCCCTGGCTGTCCTCGGCAACGTGCTCTGCCTGGAGGACAGGCCGAGGGCTGTGTCCATTGCTCTGCAGCTGGTCGAGACGCTCCCGCCACTCTTTGAAAACGTAAGGCAGTGGGAGAGCAGGGGTTTGGTTAGCGTGCCCGGGGGGGGGGGGGGGGAGGGGGCGCGTGCGCGTGGCCCGGGGCCGGTGCGTCCCTCTCCGCACGTGCCCGTTGGCCCGTGAGTTCTTCTCCTCACTGCAGAGGGAGAGCCGCAAGCATTCGCCTCCGCACCGTGGGCTTGGAGGAGCCAGGAGTGAGGTCCTCCCCTCTGCCTTCTCTCCTCCTAGGAGTCCAGCTGCGTGCAAGCGCGCTCCATCCTCCTCTGGAGAGATGCGATGGAGGTGGCAGTCAGCACCCACAAAGAGCAGATGAGAAAGGACATGCAGAGGAGCCTCCTGCCCCTGTTCTTCCACCTGCATGACAAGGACGACAGTGTGGCTCAGGTGAGGCCCTCTGAATGTGCCTCAACTGGGGCCCAACCTCCCGAGTCCCTGAGGAGGGCTCAGAGCCCCTCCCTGCCTGCAGCCACAGAGCTGGCAGCAGCTGAGAAGGGGGGCAGGGACATTTCCTGCACCTGCCCTGCCTGATCCAGCAGAGCCCAGCAGCAGTGCATGGCCACAGAGACGAGACCCAAGCGCTGGAGCCCCCAGGGGCTTCCCAGTGGCGCCTGCAGGTGTCTGCGGCCAGGGTTTGGAGCCCCAACCCTTGCCTCCCCCTGCTCTGCCTAGGGACCCCCAGGTCCCGTCCCCTGGGCGGCGGTGCCATCTCCCCGTCTCTGCTGCTCTGCAGGCTTCTCGGGAAACCCTCCTTGGAGCTGCCAAGTTCCTGAAGCGGAGGCAGCTCAGGAAGCTGCTGGCGACAGAGCAGACATGGAGGGTCAGCGAGTGCCTGGTAAGGATGGCCCCGAAGCCCCACACCCAGCCTGGAGAAGCCCTTCTCCCCCAACGCCCAGCGCGTGGGGCTAGCACCTGTGCCCCTGCCCACGGGGGGCAGCCCAGCGCTGCCTGCCTGCACCGCACGCAGGCTCCCTCTCTCCCCCTGGAGCGCAGGGGTGCCGACGGAGCCCTTGGCCCAGCTGGGCCTTGGCAGCAGGGTGGCACGGGAGCACCCTGCCCTCTGCTCCCTCCAAACCCCAGCACCAGCCAGCCGCTGGCCGGGTGTCGTGGGTGTCGGGGAGGGGAAGGCAGGGGAGGCCAGTCCTGGGCGTAGGGGGAGGGTCTGCACCAACCCTGTCCCCTTGCGCTCTCTCCAGCTTGTGGAGGGCAGCAGCAGAGCGGAGGAGTACCTGCAGCAGAGCCTGCCGTACCTGCAGAGCCCACAGGAGCCCTTGCGCGAGGCGGCCGTCAGGTTCATCGGTGAGCCAGAACCCCGCCGGGGGTCCCTCCCTGCCCCGCGGCAGCTCAGCCCCAGCCACGGCTGCTGCCAAATCCACCCACGGGGCTCCCTGCCACCTTCTCCCACCCCTGCCCACGCAGCGGGGGCTGGTTGGGAGCCTTGTTGGGTCCCTCACGGCCTTCTTGGGCTTCATGCTCAGGGGACCGCCCTGGGCTCAGCCTTGCCCCAGGGGAGGAGGGTGGTGGCCGGGCTCGCGGGGCCGGTGAGGGGGAGCTGGGCTGCTGGGGCGGGCAGGCCAGTGGCGGCATCTGTGACGGGCTGCGTGTGCCTAGGGCTCGCCGGGCGGCAGCTGAGGGACGGGCGCCAGGAGAAGCTCCGGGTCATCTACGAGGGTGCGTGAGGGCAGTGGGGTGTCCGTGGGGGCTGGCAGGGAGGAGGAAAGACCCTGGGTAGGGAGCTCCACTCCCGGGGGGGCCTCTGCTCCCTGCGCAGGTGAGGGGCGGTGAGGGCAGAGCAGAGAGGGGGTTTCAGGGGTATGTGGGGCATTGGTGGCCAGCACCTTCTGGCTGATGCCGGCGCCCCTGCCTCCCTCCTGGCCGTGGGAAGAGCGGGGGAGGCGGGGGTGGCCCTGGCCGGAGGGGCTCCTGAGGTCCCCGCAGATCCGGGCTCTGACCTCGGCTCCCTTCCTTTCCGTCCCAGCCCTTCGAGGCAAGGCGAATGACAGCAGCCTCTCGGTCTCTTCCCTGGCGATTCAAACCCTCATGATCCTGGGCGCTACAGCGCAAGAGCCTCCCTCCGCATTCCGCCTGCAAGCGCTGTGCTACCGGCTCCGGAGGGCGTGGAGGAGGAGGACCCTTGCCCCAGGAGCTGGCTGGCTGTGCTGCTGGAGCTGCGTGCAGAGCTGATCCCGGGTGCTCTGCACACTGACACCACCTCAGCAGCTGGACCTGCCCCCCCCCGCCAGCAGCCCGGGGCCCCGCAAAGACACACCCCACCCTGCGTCGTGGCCCCAAGGCGCCAGCTGCGCTGCCGGGCTGTGAAACCAAGAGGAAAGGTGAAGGAAAGCTTTTGCCTGCCCTGCCCTCTCCAGGGACGGCCCGGCCTGGACAGGTGCCCGCTCTCTGCAGCGCTCCCATTTCATGGGAAGGGGCGGCTGGGCCACGAAGCCTGAAGAAGCAGCCAAACGCTGTGGCAGGGCAGCGAGAGGACAGCTTTGGCTGGCGACCCCACAAGGAAACGGGCATCCTGCAGGCCGGAAGCAGAGGCCTTGGCGCAGCCGGCCTGCCTGCCTGTGTCTCCCGGCCACCGCTGAAAAAGACTGTGGAACGTCACGTGCCGTTTGCGCTCTTCTTCCCCGTCCCTCGCTGCCCTGCTGCCCCCCAGACCCCCGTAGGGTACCTACTCTGCCGCGACCCGCTTGCCCCCCACCCCCTGGGGAGCCCTGCTGCCCCCAGGCCCCCACAAGGGCCCCAGGAGGGCCTGCACGCGGCCCTGCGAAGCCGTGCTGCTCCCCAGGCCCTCGCAGCGGCCCTAGAGCGCCTTCCATGGGGCCCTGCGAGGCCCGGGAGAGCCCCTGGGGCTCTCTGGAGGGGCCGCTTGGCCCCGCACGTGCCCCTGAGAGGGCTGTGAGAGGCCCTGGGGTTCTCTGCCAGGGCAGCAGGGCCCTGCCCGGGCCCCGGCCGCGTGCCGCAGCCGTGTCCAGCTATGCAATCGGCCTTGTCGCAGCCCGTTGCTTCTGCGCCTTCTGCTGACCAGAGCGGCAGTTCCTCTCCCAGGCACGCACGGGGCGCTGGGAGGGGCGGAGCGTGGGCCCCCCCGTCACGGAGGGACGCTAAAACTAGCTCAAACGAGGGACAAGCTCAAACCACGTTATTTCACCAAACGGCCAAAACCGCACGACAGAAACCAACGAGAAAGGGGGGCAAACCGAAATCAATCAACACTCCGCTAACTTTTAGCCCGTACCAGGTTCGAGGTGTCAGGCGGGGTGTTGTTACCACACGGCAATACACACACAAGAATGACGATCCAAAGCGCGCACTCGCGCTCACTCGCAAAGGGGGAACCCTCTCTCCTGGGCACCTCAGAAGAGGGGAGGAGGGCGGTGGCCGGGCTCGCGGGGCCGGTGAGGGGGAGCTGGGCTGCTGGGGCGGGCAGGCCAGCGGCGGCATCTGTGACAGGCTGTGGGTGCCTAGGGCTCGCCGGGCGGCAGCTGAGGGACGGGCGCCAGGAGAAGCTCCGGGTCATCTACGAGGGTGCGTGAGGGCAGTGGGGTGTCCGTGGGGGCTGGCAGGGAGGAGGAAAGACCCTGGGTAGGGAGCTCCAGAAGAGCGAATGGCTCCCCCGGGAGGGGCGGTGAGGGCTCACCCAAGGCTCTGTCCAGAAGAAGTCACTCCCCACGGGAGGTGAGGGCACTCAGCCCTGGGCAGTTTCCTCAGGAGGCGTCCCAGCCCGAGGGGAGAGGTCCCGAACACGGGCCCGCTGCGCCGGGAAGACCACGCTCAAAGGGGGTCTCCGGCGGCGCCCCGTTTGTACCCTGGCTCGGATCTGAGCTGTGCTCGTAGTTGGTCGTGATCTCCAGAGCTCTAGCTTCTCCGAGCCAAGGCGCCTCGCTGGCTGGGGACCCTGTCTGGCCACCAAGGGCCCCGCCTCTCCTGCTCCCCTGCCGAGGTGCGTCCGTGCCGGGGGGGGGGGGGGGGGGGGGGGTGTGGCACGCGGCAGAGCACAAAAGGCGCGAAAATGAGGCGCGAAACGCCCGTGCCCGCCACGTTAAAAGCCCCGGTCTTTAGCGGGGGGAGGGGGGGGAGCGTGCCTGTCACACGCCCACCGGTGGGGTAGCGGGCCGGGGCAGAGGCCCCCCACGCCAAATGGAGCCACAGTCAGCCGTGCGCGTGGCCCGCCGTGACAGCGGCCTCTCGATGTCGCCCGCCACCTCGCTGCCCGTTGTCCCCGGGATGGGGACCCCCAGGGGGAGGGTCTTGGGACCCTCAGGGGGACAGGGCCGGGACCCCGCAGGGTCAGACCACTGAAGGTGCATCTAGATGCCACGAGTGCTCCCGAGTTGCAGCTCAGAGAAAGCCAACTGTCCCCAAAACACCGTCTTCTCGAGAAGGTACGGCAAGCAGAGCTGGCGTCCGTCAACAGGCTAGCAATCGCCCACAATGCTTAAAGTGCAGGTGCAGGCCCAGCTGCTCTGCCACTATTCCCGGACCTTCTCATCCGCTTCCGATGCTCAGCTTTTCAATTATTTTTAAAATTACCGTCAAGCTCAGTTTTATCCGCGTTGAGGAACTGCTCCGTGCCAGCAGCTCGGGGCAACGTGCTTTCATTCCCTTCGTTGCTGTGTTTCGGCATTTCTGTTCAGAGTAGCGATACTCAAACGTGGTGAGCGCTCGGCAGGCGGTGCGCTCGTCGCTCCACCCCAGGGGCGTTACTGCCCGCACAGCTAGCCAACGTTCACGCGCATCTCTGCGGCGTACGGCGGCAGCGAGATGGTCAGAGGTCGTTAGCCCCGTTGCCTGTTTTCCCAGGTGCACGGCGCCTGGCTGGGATGGAGCTCCTTTTCTTCGTAACAGCTCCTCAGGCGCCGTGCTTCAGACTTGTGACCACACCAGCGCTGGTAACACACTGATGTTTCGGCTGCTGCTGAGCAGTGTTGGCACAGCCTCAAGGCCTCCTCTGTGCCTCGCTACGCCACCCCAGTGAAGGGGGGAGGGCTGCGTGGTGCGTGCGCGCAAGGTGTTGGGAGGGGACGCAAGCAGGCAGATGACCCCAGCTCCCCAGAGGGACAGTCCGTGCCACATCGCGCCGTGCTCAGCGAGAAAAAAGGCGGGGAGGGCGCGTCGGGAGGTTAGCCAGCTTTCGCTCGGCAACCGGTTGGGCATCGGTCTACCCAGGGGTGGCGGTAGGTGCTTGCCTCTCGCCTTCGCGTTCCTGGCTTTGTTTGGTTTTCTCTCTCTTCTTCCACTTCTCCTTTGCTTACGAAACGATTTTCGCCTTGACTCACCAGGCTGCTCGCTTTTCCTCTCCCTTGCCTCTTCCCCCAGCCCAAGCTGTGCGGAGCTTCGCAGCCCACCAGGGTTAACCCTCGGCACCAAGGTTGTCCTGCCTCCTTCCAGGCAATACCAGTAGTGAGCTACGCTCGCCTCCCCCGTTCAGTGTCTTTATTCTGCGATAGTCACGTAGGGAACGGCTGACTGAGAATGTCGGAGTCAGATTAACCAACGGTTCTCGTAACGGGTGACTCTATGCATCAGGAGGCCAGGAGCTGTTAATTGCCCGATGAAGAATAGAAGATGACAGCCCATGGGGAGGCGTCTCCAGGAATCACCTGGAGGATGGTTTTCTCCCATCTCCAGGGTGATGACGTTCACATCTCCAGGGAAGCAAAACACCGTTTGTCTTGCCCGAAAGGAATGGCCCCGCTCTCTCTCCCCAAAATGTCCTCCTCCCCCTTTTTTTATCCAGGAGAGACTTCACCCTTACCCTCGGACATGGAGGCCTTTCTCTGTATTCAGGAAAGATCCCGCCTCTCTGGGAGGATTCCAAAGGAGAGACAGTTGACAGAAATAAGGCGTTCCACCAGCCTTTGGGTTTTTTGCCTGTTTGCTCGTGGCTCTAGGACGAGACGTCTGCCACGCAGAAAGGTAAAGGGCCTGGCAGGGGAACGGCCGGCCGCAGCAAAGGCGGACCTTCAATCCCAGCCTTAACACGGCAAGCCCTGCGCTTCCGTTCGCTTCCTTCGCCTGCCCCGGGCTGCTCCCCGCTGGGCCGGGGCGGGGGCCGGGGCCGGGGCCGGGGCGGGGGCCGTGTGGTGCCCGGAGCAGGGCGGCGCCGGGGCGGGGGCAGCGCCGGGGCCGGCGGCGCGGGGCTGCCGGGCCTGGCGGCGGGAAGGGCCGCCCGTCCCGGCAGGCCGGCCCCGCGGAGCACGCTGCGAGGCGTAGTCTCCCCGCGGCGGCGGGCCGGGCGGCCATCTTGTGCGTGGCGCGGGCCCGGCGGCGCGGCTCCCACGACAGACCCCGGCGGCCGTAGGGGGCGGCGGCCTTCCCGAGGGGACCGGGCGCTGCTCTGCTTCCCGTCTCGGCCGGGCCGGGCCGGGCCGGGGCCGTCCCCGTCGGCAGCGAGATGGCCGCGGAGACCCTCCCGCCGCGGCGGCGCCCGCTCCGCCGCGACCTCCCTCCCGTCATGCGCGCCGCGTCCCCGCCCGCCCGCTGCGCGGTCATTGGCCCCTCGGGCGCCCCGGCCGGAAGCGGGCGCCGCGGCAGGGAGATTTGAACGGCAACGGCCGCGCCGGGAGGCGGCTGCCCAGGCGGTGAGCGCTGCCCTCCGCTGCCCGTCGCCGTCGGAGGCCGGGCGGCCTCTCGCCGGTCCCCCGGCGGCAGGGCCCCGGGGAGGCCGGGGGCGCGCTTGGCGCCTCTCGCCGGGCAGCGCGGGCGGGCCCGGCCCTGGCGGCGGGCGCCGGAGGGGTCCGCGGCGGAGCTGGGCTGCGGGCAGCGTGGGAGCAGCGCTCAGAGCCGCCTCTTCCCTGGGCTGCCGCCTCGGCGCAGCCCGCGGAAGGAGGAGCCCGCTGCGGCGTCCTCTGGGGCCTCGGTCGTCGCCCTGCGGAGGGAACCGGCGCGGGGGCCTTATCGCTGCTGCTGCAGCGCAGCCGCCCGCTCTCGCTGCCAAGCGCCAGCGAGGAGCCCCCGAAAGGCGCCCGCGCTTTGTGGCCTTGCCTGCGGGCGGCCAGGCTTACTCGTCTCTCAACTCGCCGCTCGGTGTGCGGCACTCGGTCGTGAAAGCGGGTCGCCCGCCGCCCCGGCCCCCCGAGCTGCAGCAAATGTGCTTTCCGCTTCTACGGGTCTGCCCGGAGTGGAAAAGCGGGAGCACCGGCTGGGCTTTCTCCTTGCAGGTGCGGAGAAGAACTGCAAGATCCCTCTTCCTCTCAGAATGGCTGTAGGCGACTACGAGGAAGTTCGCAAGTACTATGAGCTCACCGAAACCATTGGAACAGGTAGGCCTCATCTGGGCGTGCAGAGAGACGTGCGCGATCTGTCGAGCCGCTTTAGCGTTTCTCTGCGTGTAGGCCAGCTGTTACTGCAGAATCTAGAGGTCGCGTTTCAAGTCTGCGTTTGGGGGGGCAGAACTCTGAAAACGAAACTGCAAGTTGGTAGCAGTGACCGCTTCTTCCTCGAACGAGGACAGAGGACGCTGCGCGCCGTGCACGCTACGTGGTCCAGGGTGGCTGAGAGCTTATAGGCGAGAAAGCACGTCACCGCGCTGAGCTTTAAACGTCTCTTTCCAATTCTAGGTGGGTTTGCGAAGGTAAAACGTGCGCGACATCTCCTCGCTGGTGAAAAAGTTGCGATAAAAATCATGGACAAACTTGCTCTAGGGGTAAGCCAAAAGATACTTAAAAGTTCGTAGCGTCTTCTGCTGTTCTTGTGGAGTTCTCGAGAAGCCGGGGTGTGGCACGTCGAAATGCTGCCTGCTTGTCCTGTTGGCTATTGACGGATGCTGTAGGCTTGAAGGAATTTTAACAGAGGACCCTCAGTCTTGCGCCCTCTCGTGAAGGGGGCAACGTTCTCTGGCTGTAAAGTTGAGGCAGTTAAAGATTACTGCAGTAGTTCAAACAGAATGCCGATGAGAATACCAGCTATTTTACATCCGCCCCTGTGGCGTTGCTGATCAAGGTGCCAGAATTGTAGGGGAGTAACGGCAGAGCCGTGGCCGGATTGGATTTGAGCAGTCGAATTGCATGCTGTCGTATACCTGCTGTGAAACGTTGTGTTGCGCGGTAGTCTGATGCTTACTGTGATGTACAGGCAGTCCAAGCCGTCGGCAGCTTCACAGTTCTTGCTGTTGTGGTCTCTTAGGATGACTTGCCTCGTGTTAAAATAGAAATTGATGCCATGAAGAACTTACGTCACCAGCATATTTGCCAGTTGTACCACGTGATAGAGACATCCAAGAAAATATTCATGGTCTTAGAGGTAAGAAGCGGTGCTTCTGCCACGGCGAAGGTTCCTGGTTTTGACTGTAGCGGTCGATGATAGCAGAGCTCAAAGGCAACGATTCTTAAAAAGTTATCTCAATGACGAGCGTGTTCAAGACGCTCTAGTTTAAAAATGAAGCTGGTAGTATGTCCTGTCTTCTTGTAAAAGCCGCTCTTCAGTGTTTACAGTAAGTGAAATCGCTTCAACTCCTACCTCGCGCTTCAGTTCTTTTAAAATAGCATCAGCAGGATACGCGGGACCCCAGAACTCCCGCGTGGTTGTCGCCTCCTGGGCAATCCGTATCGCCTGTGACGGTAGCGTGACGTATCCGTTGCAACGCATCAGGCACGAGTCAGACTTGTCAGCTTGTTTGGTCTGCCGCAGTGCTGGCTAGGGCGCGCGGGGGGGGCACTCGGGCGCTACTGTGGTAAAGCAGAGGGAATGGAAGAGTGTCCTCTCGTTGCTGTGCAGCGCGCTCGTCGTCGTTTAGATTTCATTACTGTATTCTAAATGCATTCTCTTTTTCCTGTCTTCATGCAGTACTGTCCCGGAGGAGAGCTGTTTGATTACATAATTGCGAAGGACCGCCTTTCAGAAGAGGAAGCTCGTGTGTTTTTTCGGCAGATTGTTTCAGCAATTGCTTACGTTCACAGTCAGGGATATGCCCACAGGGATCTCAAACCGGTAAGCCTGAGCAGTAGTCAGACTCGCATAAGTAGTAGCGAACACCCGCTTTTACTTCTCCATTACGAGCCGCAGTAGGTTATGCCTTCGCCGTTGTAGCTCTTGATCGAACGTCTTCTGAAAGAGCATTATTTCTACTCGCCGCTGTGTTCCTCAGCTGAGCTGGATGTGGCTATATCTGAGGAAGGAGCTTGCTCTGAAAGAGAAAGCAGAACAACACGCTCCAGCTGGGAGCGGAGCAGAGACCTGGATCTGACT